>NC_061110.1:35055837-35088337 GCF_015104395.2 Macrobrachium nipponense | reverse complement strand
GCGCAGGGAACGCAAATCAAACTTTAGAATTACAAGAGTTACTAATTTTATTTAGTTTACATGAGTCAGAAAGCTCATATGGTTACAAGGGTCTTTCAAACACCTGTTACTATCATTATAATAACTTCAAAGTCAGTTTGACTAGCCACTGTTATTGCTCGGACTTCGTAACATTGATCCTTCTGCAGATTAAGACTCGAATAACTTAGAGAGCAGCATCCCCATCAAGATTAACAATTCCCTCATGAGCAAAGCAATCTGAGATGTAAATCCCCCATCGCGAGCATCATGGCTTTTTGTGCAGTATCCCTTTCAGGACCTCCTTACCCCTCATCTAAATTAGAAAAAAACAGGTTCGTAATATTAACAAAGCTAAGTATTCATAGAGGGGCACTGGTATTGAAGTAAGCCAGAGAATTGTTACACGCCAACAAGTTCGTTCCTGTCATTGCTCTGATAGAATACAGCAAAGGTTAGATGAAACGGGTTCATACAGAGAAATTTCAGGGAGATGAAGAACGTAAAGTATAATGTGTTAACTACTAGAGTCTAGGGGTGAAGTTGAACAAAGGTCAAGAACGGATAAAAGTAAATACTTGGAGAAGCAGGTTCATAATATTAACAAAGCTATATATATTCATGGATGGGAACTAGTGTTGAAGTAACCGGAGAATTGTTAATGAATTGTCCATTCTGAAAAGAACATAAGGAGAATGGCTGTCAGACATATGCAAATGGGTCAGTGATAATATCAGACAAAAAGAAAGGCAGTATTGGGCGTATCATTTTGCGAAGCCAGGAAAAAACAAATGTTCGAGATAGTTTCATTCAAGTAACAGATCATGGCGATTATTTAAATGTGCAAATGATCGGGTTCTGAGTTCCTGAAGTGGAATCAGCAATAATGAAACTTAGGAGATAGACAGAAAACACCAGGTTATGATGGAATTTCTGCAGATATGGTTTTAGCTGTAACTGTAATGACATTTCGTATTCAGTAGACTGTCTTGAAGACTATGGACTAAAAACAAAACCTAACGAGTGAAAACTGTAAGTTATAACGACGTTACCAGAGAAATGTGGCTGTAGTGAAATCATTCAGAATAATTATTCTTATTATCCTGGTAAAACAAAAATTATAAACAAATTTGAAATGCACTAGCAAATCATACGTTTGTATGGAGATGTACTACACAACAGAGAAGGAATTTGAAAACCTTCTCAAGGTTTTCGTAATTTAAGAGAAGACATTTGAAAATTACCAAGGACACATATGATCAAGTGGCATATATATGAAATAGATTAAGCTAATTGAAATTATCTGCAAATGAAGTAGACGCAAAGATTCTGTTCATGAAGGATGTTAAGTGAATGTACAGTAAATAATGATTTCTACAAAAGTATATTATTTTATCTCTGAGGTTTTCTCTCTAATAAATATTATAGTAAAAAAGCACTGGATGAGTAAAATGAAGGTAATTCAAACAGTGGAAGGTCAGGATAAGAGTTAGATATGATACCATATGGAATATTACTCGTGGTCCACATGATGAAAGAGTAATGATGAGAGTTTAGCCATATCCTTCATAGAGCCCATGGGAGAATAATTTATTGGAATCCCATAGACAAGCAACAGATCTGTAAATTCCAAATGTCCTCTTCGTAACGCGACGTCTGAAGCAATTTTATATATATATATAATATATATATATATATATATATATATATATATATATATATATTATATATATATATATATATATATATATCATTGCTTTAGATGTCGCGTTACGAAGTGAATAATAAAGGCACTTACCAGAGTAAATCTAAGAAATTGAAAGGGTAACTTAGCTAAATTTAGACGCACCCAGAGAGAGACTATGTAGACGTCATTACTGAAGGCCCTCCCACTCATTGATACTCTACTGTAGTATGACGTAGTTACTAGACACTCCAGTCGTATAGCCACTTTATGAATGAAGACACACAAACAGCTACCCTATAAACTTCTTTTTCTCTCTCTCTAAAAAAACTCTTCTCTCTCTCGTCTCTCTTTATATATATATATATATATATATATATATAATATATATATATAATATAATATATATATATATATATATATATATATATATATATATATATATATATATATATATATATATAAAGAGAGAGAGAGAGAGAGAGAGAGAGAGAGAGAGAGAGAGAGAAGAAGTGTATAGGGTTGATGTTTGTGTGTCTTCATTCATAAAGTGGCTATACGACTGGAGTGTCTAGTAACTACGTCATACCACAGTTGAGTATCAATGAGTGGGAGGGCCTTCAGTAATGACGTCTACATAGTCTCTCTCTGGGTGCGTCTAAATTTAGCTAAGTTACCCTTTCAATTTCTTAGATATACTCTGGTAAGTGCCTTTATAATTCACATTAGACATTATTGCATATTTTTGCCAATTAGGCTGTGGCTATTTCCAAAATGTGACCCATATCCGATGTTTTGGTAGGATTTTATCAGCGAAAATCAATTGGACACGGCCCTGAAATGCATAGTAGATGAATGTTTGCTCTTTATCCAATAAATAATAATATGCTGGTAGAAGACCTTCATTATTAAATGTTTTAGTGAAAATAATGTCTATTCCAGCCGCGTTTATTTTATATAGAAGTTTCTCTATTCTTCTTATTGTACTGACTTTTCTTCTATGCTCATGTTGGCTATTAAAACGCCAAATGGAGGATTCATGTAAAAAACATGGTATTTGTCAAATTTGATAAATACCATGTTTTTGACATAAATCCCCCATTTGGTGTTTTAATAGCCAACTTGAATACAGAAGAAAAGTCTGTAATAAGAGGAATAGAGAAACTTCTATAGAAAATAAACGTAACTGAAATGGACATTATTTCCAACAACAACAACAACAACAACAACAACAACAATAATAATAATAATAATAATAATAATAATAATAATAATAATAATAATAATAATAATAATAATAACCTTCGCCATGAGATGACATACAGCTGAAGTAAAATATTCGTTACTCAGACATACTCGAAAGATTATATAATCTAAATGCCATTTTCTTCTAGTCTTTGAGTTGAAATATCTTTTATGATGAGTGAAACGCAATTGGAAGTACAAGGGTAAACTAAGCTAACCGCAAAAAAATTGTTCTTATGCTTTACACTTTAACAATAATATGTTTATGTACTTTGACTTCCAGTAACTGGAATATCAACTATATCATTAAAAACTATGGCCGCGATAGCTAACATTTGTTTAAAGCTCTGGTTTGGTCATATCCATTTCATTCTTAGACCTCGCAACACGATTACGTGGATAACTTAACTACACAAAGAAAAATATCTAAAGCAGCATGCCTTTTTCCCATGCTTCATGCTGACATATGCTTTTCCTTACAGAATTCTAGATTTTCACACGACTTCTGTACCAAAGAACTCTTCTAGAAGTTTCCTTTTTTTAACGTTTAAATGCATACTCGCTTAATGACCATTATTGTAGCAAATAAGACTCGTGAAATTCTATGTTCTGTTACGACATAATGGAAAGTCGTCATAATAATCCCCTTTAACCTTTCAACAAAATCACACAAATTATGGACTGCCTATAAAATACACCAGAAATAAAAACGGAAATTCCAATACATTTTTCACCCCATCTTTCAATTCTTTATATGGTTTGTTATTCCAATCATCGAAAGGGATGAAGAAAAATCAAATGAAGCTAAGAATGAAAAAGAGTCGGAGGGGAAAAATGGCTTTGAAAACAGATAATGAAATTTCATTCAGGTTTGACAAACAAGAGTGAATCGAGGTAAAGAAATCACTGGAAAAAAGTCACTGGAAAAAAAGTCACAAGAAAGTCACAATAATCTTTCCTAGATGGTGACCCCCGAAAGTTTATTACCTGGTATATGCTCCTTGGGGATTACCGTAAAAATATAAACAAAAGACTGTAAATATCATAAAGATAATGACCACCAAGATATATTAGTCCTAGATAACGACCCCAGAAAATTCTTTGGGTTCACTATCTAGAAAAGATCCAAAATGTATTCTGTTTTATCATCTTAATTTCTTTAATTGCCGCCATAAATGAACGTGACTTTTTCCTGTGATTTCTTTTTCCTAGCCAAATTTTGATTTTTTTTTTTACTTTTTTTTTTTTCCTGTGACATTATTACCGGCCACCACAAGAGTATCTCTTGTCACTCCGAACTACATTATCACATTTTGTTTTATTTAGAGTCAATTGTATTGCAGTCCCTTGCGTACAGGTTCTACTTCATTATATTTCAATTCTATTTGTTTAACACCAGTAGGTGTTGATATCTTAAGCATTTACAATTATTTAAAACAAAATATCTTAAACTTTTCAATTACTCGCATAAAATGTAATACCTTTTTCCCACACCAATCTACGTATATATCGTATATACTGTAGTAGAGAGGTAAGACTCTGAACATCATTCTGATTATAACCTCATATTTCCATCCAGTTGGTTTGATGTTCCAAGGGTTCACAATTCCTCAAATCTAATTTCTTTATTCATTTATTTTTTTTTATAAGTTTAAGATATTTTATGCTATTTCCATCAGTGAGTTCAACCGTCACGTAAAAATTAAGGACCATCACACCAAAATATCATTGAAGCTTAAGCGATTCAAATCTAGAATTACTATCGTTGATCATTCTCTCTCTTGCTTTCTTTCTTTCTTTCTTCATTCTTTACATTGCAATGGGTTCCGTAACTAGTTGTTTGGGGAAAATAATACTGAAAAAAATTTAGATATAATAGACCATTCATTGTATTTCCATTTATATGACCACAATAACTTAATATTAACAAATTAAATATTTCAGCCCGCCTAATTACGATGATTACTGGATTTATTTATGTTTTTCAATGGCTTACAGTAAGTTCGTTTAAAAAATATGCTTAACAATGGAAAAATAAAGGTATTTTAGTTTTCATGACCGCAATGATATATACTTTAAAAATATTTAAAAATTTACCACTGATATCTGTCATTATAGCCTACATATGTGTGTGGTAAGTATTATAAGCAACACTTTTATTACATTCTATATGATGAAGATATTTTTCTATCATACTTAGTATTGGTTGCCATTAGCAAGTTTTCTACTTTCTGAAAAGCCTGTCAAAATATTCACATCAAGCAGGGAATTTTGTTCATATTGATATTATGACTAGAGTTCTCATGCCTGATTCTTTGCTATGCATAATTCATATTTTTACTGTACGAATTCTTTGAACATTTTGTTTAAATTTACATACTGTAGATTACTTAATTCATTATGCATATAATTGCTATCTGAAGAGATTTCAATATCTTTTACAGATAAGATTATCCATAACATCGCCTGACGTTAGATAACAATTTGCCCTAACTTGCTCCTTAGTAACTTTATAACTTCTGATATCCTTATAAGTCGTCGATTTCTTTCCATAAATAGTATGCCATGTACAAGAGTTATTTCCGTAACATTTCGTTTACATATTTTTTTATAATCTTCAGTGTTTCTGATATCCTTGTCTCTTATCAGTAAGAAATTTATATTTCTATCTAACCAACCCGGTGTTTTTGGGAAAACTGAATGACAAATGATAAAATCTCTCTCTCACTCTCTCTCTCTCTCGTTCTCTCGTTCTCTCTCTCTCTCTCTCTCTCTCTCTCTCTTTCCCCAACTCTACTTCACTGTTTCCATCTTTCTCCCCCCTAACACACCTTCTACTCTCTCTCTTACTTCTTCTCCATCTCAGCAACCTCGAAAACTATGGATTAGACACTGATATCTGTCATTTTTTACATATTATTTTTCACCCCTTCTCAACACACCCCCTTTATTATCGGGCTGAACTTTGACCCAGAAGGCATCGGGAGTGTCACTATTCATCTCAGTGACCTTAAAAACTAAGGGTTAGACGCTAATATCTGTTGTTTTCTGTTATTTTTACATGACACCCCTTTCCCACAGCCCAGCCTTCCCTTTGTGAGCTGCTCACAAATAACGGCTACCCAGATGACATGATCCAGCAAGTGGTCAAAAAGAGATTAGAGGACTTCCATAACCCGATCCCGAGGGACAACACACAAGATAAAGACAAAGAAATAGTGATATACCATCAGATATATAACAAACACCACGAAGATGAAAGGAAAGCCATCCTTGGTATACTGCGAAGAGGAACCACCCCCTAAGTGCCATACAACAAAATAAGACCTAGAATTTATTGCAAGCCAAACCTTACGGCCTCACTAATAATGAAAAATAGTATGACCCTATCAACGGAGGAAGGGGTTGTATCTGATATAGTATACAAGTTTGTCTGTGCTGACGAGTAGTGTCAGTCCCCCCAAAAATGCTATATCGGACACACAGCCACTACACTAAAACGACGCATGCAGGCCCATGGAAACCAAGGTGCCATTCACCAGCACTTTGTAGATACCCACAATAAAAAAAAAACATCGTTACAAGAACTTCTCACAAACACCAAAATAATGCACAAGGAAGGCAACTACATCCGTTTATTAATAGCAGAAGCACTCAGCATCGTCATGCAATGCCCCAACCTTAATATCTAACGCGAGGCAGAAAGATCCTTGTCCTTGTGTAGGAGGCAGTCCTTCAACCGCGGGGAACAAGACTACCACAAGCGGACAGAAGCGCACAATGACATTCAGTAAATTAAATATATGTCTAGTTAATATATATTTATGTATAATGTGTATATACTAACTTATTTTCAACTTATGATATAATTTCAGTTGATAACATATCTATTTATTGGTCTTATTTTATTTTTCACTATAGTCCTTTGTAAATACTTAAAACTAGGTTTTGGCAACTGTACTACCTTTCCGTCCTCATGACGTCACAAAACGCATGCAGGTTCATATGCAGGTTCATATTTGTATATACGGGCTGCTCTACGAGCAAGAACCCGTGCTGGCACAAGGCCAGCTTAATCTCAAACAACAACAATATTTGTATCAGTACGCTTGATAACGTCAATACGTATAGGTTGACGAAACAGCTGTCGCTTGTAAAAATACTGGAGTAAATGGAAGAACCCCATTATGTGTCCACTAGTAACCTGAATAATGAAGTGAAGAAAATAATAAGAAAATAGGAAGCAATAAAAAAAAAGCTGGTTAACAGTGAAAAAGCCATTCTATTTAATGAATATATTATAATATATATATATATATATATATATATATATATATATATATATATATATATATATATATATATATGTGTGTGTGTGTGTGTGTGTGCGTATGTATGTATGTATGTATATATATATATATATATATATATATATATATATATATATATATATATATATATATATATATATATATATATATATATATATATATATATATATATATATATATATATATATATATATATATATATATATATATATATATATATATATTGCATATAGGAAAATTGCCTATCTTACTCTACTAGTTTAGAATTACAATATTTTTTTTATTTCTAGCCTAAAAATAAATCTGATTTCAACATGTTGCCTTGCCAAGGATGAAATTATTATAGGTGTATAACGCCTATAATTAAAAAGGACAACAAAAAGGATGAAATTCTTTCCACAGAGTCTTAAAAAATAAGCAGTAAGAATAAGTTCTTGGAACATCGTAAATAAATCCCAAAGGGTAGTCAGATCTTTTTTGTTACGTTCACTGCGAAATACTCATTCTACTGAGAAATGCAGCACTTCACTTTTTATTTATATCCAGAAAAGGAAGACAGAGTGAAATCCTTATCTCCCTGTCTGAAGTATGAAACTTACGGACTTAATATATGATATCCTTGGTAGTGATTTTTTGATCGCAGGTTCAAATAAAGTGAAATGTTTACAGTTAGTAATAGGACTACAATGAGTTAAACCAATCATCATTTATAAGTTTACAGGAATGATCACTGTACATAAGAACCTTTTTCCTTTTATTGCTGTGGTACTTCTCGCGTCATGCAACAACCGATTTGTTTTAAGGCTTGTTTAATTTGTTTCATGTAAACGCAGTATGAAACGCAGTACTTGCTCTTATACGGATGCAACAAGAGATTAAAGGTTTTTTACAATTAGCCTTTCGTTTTGGCAACACTGAGCTTCATAAACTTCGTTGTCATTTGCTTTTAATAATGATACTATAACAATGCAGTCCTGGCTATTCATTTTGATGTGAGCTCAGATAATATTAGTGATGATTTTATAACGTATACGATGTCTTATCATTTTAAAAAGATAAACTACTAACAGACATTGACATCCTCGTACTTTACATCCTGCCTTTCTTAAGTTACTGCAAGAAGCAAGTATTAGAATCTGAGTAAATGGGGTAAATCGATCTCACTCTTGAAAATATAAAATAGTATTAAATTTCTTTTGTTTATATTTTATTTCCAAGAAGGTTGTTGACAGATTATTATATTATCATGCTCAGAGCGTCAGTATATACCTTTTAAGTTTACAGCAAAAACAATTAGGTGGCTTGTTCTATTACTAATAATATAACTGTGCACTTTTATTTTTTATTTTTTTACAAAGTATACTACCAAAGAAATAAATATATAATAGAATATATATATAATATTTATATTATATATAATATATTATATATATATAATATAAATATATATAATATATATATATTATAATTTACCCCCCCATAAAATTTTAATACATAATTAGACTTATATAATATAATATAGACATATGTATATCATATATATTTATATATATATATATATATATATATATATATATTATAGTTATTGATGCCGTAGTGGTTGATTTTTTCCACTACTGGTAAGAGTAAATAGCATACTTCTTCTTTTACCAGCTTCTTCATTGACATGATGGCTGATTTGAACCTATTGTCAAAAACGATTTATTTTGCTACAAACATTACTTACAGCAAAAAAAATGAATTTGATTATGATGATTTCTTTAGGGTAGAAATCGTAAACGAGGTAACTGTTATGTTTCCAAGTTTATAACAAGGTGAGAAAATAGTATTACTACCCTTATATATATAAGAGAGATCAGTATAAATAACTCGAAGTAGCGTGAATATTTCCCCTGTTAACTAATTGTTTTCCTAGATCCTTAGAGACTTAAAAATAGACATTAATGTTGAACACTGAAATTTTACAAAATAAACAGCAATGAACAGACTGCTTAAATTTTTTGGGAATATTAGTCGTAGTAATAAATTCCAAAATAATATGTTATATGCTGGATTATATAAATGCTGTAGTATATGTTAGCAAGCTGTATATTAGTCCATGTGATTTAATAAAATAAATATTTAGTGGGTGCCAGTAACCATTTCACTAATTATATAACACACTGAATATTGTTTATATAAATCGGCGTTGAAATAGTATGTACTTGCTTGAAAGGGCAATATGACCATTGAATTTTCACTAAAGCTGGTCACCATGGAATAATTCAGTACTCACATCTCCAGTAAGCTGAACAAAGAAACTAACAGAGCTTTTATCATGAAAACCTGGTGTTAGAAACAGCAAGAGTCAAATAAGCATAATGACATAATGCAGCAGTGTAAAGGACTGAAACTCCCTTCCTGATGGATCTTGGTGATTAGGCAATGGCATTTGATGGTGTTTGCAGACCAACGGGTGGTCTAGAGTTACAAGGAATTCACGTGAAATATGTAAAGGTCACTGAAATGATCTATAAAAGAAAATTATCCAAAGTTAATGTAATGGCATTTGGTCGAGTGTCTTTTTTGTTGTTCACCATTTTCGTGGATTTGATATACGGTTATATTTAGATTATGGTAACGACAGAAACTTTGCAGACTTCGAATAAAAAGATGATGCTGTTTAAATCATCAAAACACTACAAGATCTACATAGCTTGCTTAACTACTTGCATCACATATCAAGAGGATTGGGACTTAAGGTGAATAAAAAGAAAAAAGTAGTAAGGACTGTACGTATATGCGATAGGAAATAAATAACAGTCTATGGCGGCCGGATGAATGCAGTAATCTTTCTATTATTTTAGAGGAAGGATATCTAAATTAATCTTTTTTATTTTCATTGGAATTCAGTAAAAAGCTGTAAAGGTAAGTCGAGCAAGATATTGGAAGAGAGTAATATCAAATATTAATGGAATACGATTTATAAATCTACATGGGAATGAAGAATGGTACGAAAATGAAACTATTTAAAAAATTTTGTAGATAAAGGATTAGAGCTGTAGAAAAATAATGCAAATCAGGTGTTACGATACAGTAAGGAATTATACTAAAAAGAAATTATGGAAGCTCCACAGGTAGAAGTTATGATGAACGGGAGATGAACATCAGTACTGCTTGTCCTTTGCACCAGCACTGAAAGAATATTATGTGTGTTTAAGGTGTGCTTGGCTGATGGGAAGGCGTCACCGTAAAATATAGGAAGAATAACTGGTCTGAGCACACGAGTGGAAAATTGATTAATCAAGACACCAAAAAGTTGCAAGACCGTGACCTACCTTTCGACGAGGAGGTGAAAATGCGAAGAGAATTGTGGAAAGGAAAACGTAAGAAAGGCTTGGGTGGTGAAATTTTACACAGGCCATTGACACGCGCGCGCATATACATATATAAACATACACATTATATGTGAATGAATTTTTATCATAACACTGATTATATTATACACATGCATTGCGCTACAAGGCCCGTTTAACATATATATATATATATATATATATATATATAGATATATATATATATATATATATATATATATATATAATACACATATATAAATACGCACACACACACACACACTACACACACACACACACACACACACACACATCATATATATATATATATATATATATATATATATATATATATATATATATATAGATATTATTATATATTATAGATATATATATATATTAAAAATTAATAAGTGGATCGTCATACATACATATTAATGGCTAGTGTCACAAGTCAATGGATGAGAATTATATCAAATTATTTGTTAACGTGAAAGTCAAACAAATCGCCTCAGTGGCGTGGTTGATACGGTATTAGCGTCTCACCCCGGTGGTCGCGGGTTCGATTCTCGGATATTCCATTGAGGAGTGAGAAATGTGTATTTTTGGTGATAGATATTCAATCTCGACGTGGTTCGGAAGTCACGTAAAGCCGTTGGTCCCGTTGCTGAATAACCACTGGTTCCGTGCAACGTAAAAGCACCATACAAACAAACAAATCGACCTGCTAAATTTAATTAAAATTTGTAGTATTGTTATCTTATGTGAAATAAAGAGCGTAAAAATTATTTGCATAATACTAAAGTAAGAAAAACTATAAGAGAGAAGGGATAATATGGTACTTGCATATCATAATTCTAAAAAAATTCCACTGAAAATAAATTGGGATAGTTTTTAAATTTAGCAGTGACCTTTACAAATTTGTTGATTGCGAATTGAATGTAAAGGTTAAAGGTGAATGTGTATTGTTTTACAGTCGAATTTCTTCTTCAGTGATAGCCTGTTTTTTCCAGTTTGTGATATACGTGTTCAGGGTGTTATTCAAAGACAGAAAATGGTAATTACGGACCCAGATGAAATGGCTGTTTTTTAATACTATAATGGATTTTTTTTTATTTTGGTTTTCGTTGTTTTCCTCACCAAAGATATATATATATATATATATATATATATATATATATATATATATATATATATATATATATATATATATATATATATATATATATATATTAATCCCACATTATATTTTAAGAAACCACAAATCAGCTTTATAAATAGTGTCATTTATATTCTAGAGAGTATATATGCTATGTTTTTCATGTTGTGGTACTATCTGTAGAAAACACCTTTTCTGTGTGATTAACATAAAATCTTATTTAATGATTCATATTTGTATGATTATATATTTACAAAAAGTAAAACTGTAAAAATCCCGATAAAGTTTTCCTTTTACTTTGTGGCAATGATTTACAAATTCTTATTTATTTATTTTTTAGGGTGAGACTACCAGGAATAAAATGTTTACTCCTATTCAAACTAAGCATCTTCCTTATGAAAAAAGTAGGCTAGGATGGAAAGGATGGGAGGGAAGGTTCCTAGAGAGCTAAGGATGCCAACAAGATATATATATATATATATATATATATATATATATATATATAATATATATATATATCTACATATAATACAATTATGACTAATTTTATTATATATAGTTATGTAATTTATCTCCCATCTAAAAGTACCATACAGTTAAAAGATAAACTGGCTAGAGGAATCACTTGCTGACAGCTATCACATCATGCGGTAATGGAACTTGTGACATTGCTGATCAGTATTTAATACGTATGTTCAACAAAACCAAGGTAGAGTGATTTCTAAGTTTCCTTGCAAGTGCATATAACTGGAATGAAATATAATAAGAAATTCTGACATAAAGAGATTAAATGGATTTGGAGATTTTGATTATGTGGGAACTAATATCAGCATGGGTTTAACAGATCATATATTAATTTACGACACATCTTTAATAGCCACTATAACAGGTATTTATTATCATATAAAATTATTATAGAAATATAATGGCAGTATATATAATATAATTTATCACTTGTTATAACAAATAGCAATCGTTTCGTCAATAGTTTTTCACCTTTAGCTTTTTTAGATAACAGATAGAAATTGTCGTAATAAAACAAATGTATGAGAAGTCACTTGCTATTACAGAAAAACTGTACATTCACTAATAAAGAAAGGCCTACCAGAGGTTGATAAAACAGAGAATAAGATCTTCGTCACTATCTTAGGGGAGAAAGAAAATATTCTAAAGGTGCAGAAAGCATTCTCCATATAAGAGATAATCCTCTTTCTGAATGTTACGTTACACTGTTCCGAATTATCGCAAAATATATTCAGTTTGTAATCGAGATATCCAAGTTCACTGAGAGGGAATTGAGGGTTATTTGCGAACAGCAGATTAATTTCCAAATAAATCATTTTACCTAAAGGGGATCTGAGTGAGTTCATTGATGAGGGGAAGAACATATATATATATATATATATATATATATATATATATATATATATATATATATATATATATATATATATATATATATATATATATATGAGTGTGTGTGTATGTATGTATATATATTAATCTACAAATGTCCCTTAATATCCAAATAAACGTCACACTGTCGCTGGCTCGAGTCCACGAGAGGGCGAATTTATTACCAACTAAAAATAAAAAAAATTCTCCTTCGATTAACATAATATATGGAAATGTGTTAATTCCGAGGTAAAGCGAATTGGATATCAAAGGACAGTTGTAGGTTAATGCAAGTATATGAATCAAGGTGATGTGATAAAAATTCGTACATATACACACACACATATATGTGTGTGTGTTCTTCGCCTCATCAATGAACTCACTCAGATCCCCTGCAAGTAAAACAATTTATTTGGAAAAAATCTAATGTCACACACACACACACACACACACACACACACACCACACACATATATATATATAATAGATAATATATATATTAGATTATTATATATATATATATATATATATATATATAATAATTTATTTATATATATATAATAATATTAATATATATAAGATATATATTATATTATATGTATATGTATATAACTTTTTACACTTTAATCCATTGAATTCATATACGGTTGTCTGTCTGTCTGTCTGCGGCTCCTCTCTCTCTCTCTCTCGTCTCTCTCTCTCTCTGTATCTCCCGATATATATACATACATATATATATATATATATATATATATATATATATATATATATATATATATATATATAGTATATATATATATATATATATACTATATATATATATATATATATATATATATAAAGAGAGAGAGAGAGAGAGAGAGAGAGAGAGAGAGAGAGAGAGAGAGAGAGAGAGAGAGAAAGTATTCACGTTTGATGGCTCCAACCTTCCCTTCCCTAGACTGGAAACACGGACGAGTATGACACGGAATTCAGTACTTTACGGCTGACATTTGTGCAAAATCAATGCTTAGAAAAGACAATACGGCATTTCTGTTTATATACGGTACGGAAAATGAATAAAAATATCGTACCGTAACGGGACTTAATACTTTCATTAAAATCACAAACACGTTAAGGGATATACGTCCTATTTTGCTTGATGCAAAATAGGACGTATATTCCTGTCAACAAAATGCTAAGCGGTGAAAGGAAGGATATAGCCGCATCGGTCTTATAAATCAGCCGTATTTAAAGTAAACATATCCTACTACAATATTGTGTGGCATGCTTCGTGGGAACTGGGCCTTGCGATGTTTGTCTTATGTTAATTCAATCAGGTGGAGAGCTTCCTCAGCTGATCCAGTATTCATCTCTCTCTCTCTCTCTCTCTCTCTCTCTCTCTCTCTCTCTCTCTCTCTCTCCTCTCTCTCTCTCTCTCTCTCTCTCTCTCTCTCTTTTATCCAAAACTAGGTTTTACTTTTGTATTATACTTTATTATATTTCTTAACGCAATAACAATATTTCTTCTTGCTTTAATTTGCTGCTACCATATGAACGGCAATAAAATAACTAGACGCACAGTAAAAACACTACGAAAAAGAGTTAAAAACCTTGTGATCGTTATTAATTGAATATTAGAAGTATAAAATAATTTACAATAATTTTGTGGTTTTTTTGCCATGAAGATATATAGATATATATATATATATATATATATATACGATATACATATATAGTATAGATATATATAATATATATAATATATATAAGTATATATATATATTAAATATGTAAATATAATATATAGTATATATATATATTATATATATATATTCGATATAATATATAGTATATCATGGATATATATATATATGTATAGGATATATACATATATATATATCCATATATATATATATATATATATATATATATAGATATATATATCTATATATAATATACTATATAAACACAACAGTATATATATATCATATATATGTATATAATAACTATGAACAACGTTCTTAGAGACAAAACTTGCTTCACATGAACGACCACCCATGGTAAACCTGAGAAGGAATGGCAAGGGCTACTGAAGACTAGGCAGGTATATACAATTGCACTCCGCCAAACTACCCCTCCCCCTAACCCACCCACGTTATTTATAGGACAAAAATGTATTGTGAAATTGAAAATCTAGCATGCAAACGAACATTATGTTGATAAAATTCACCATTGAATATAAACTTACAATCACAAATGCACAACCTAATGAGTGAAATAATGTGATTTACAGGTAGAAGTAATTCCTGCTGAATTAGTTCATTACTAAGATGATATTCTAAAATAGAGTCTATAGGGACTTTAGTAAAAAGAGAACATACATCAAAACTAACGAATCTATCAGTGGGGCAAAGAGTAATTTTGTTTAATTTATCAACTAAATCTAGAGAATTATATATATGAGATCGGAGATGGTTCCAAGTAACGGGGACAAGATCTTAGTGATATATTTCGAAAGTTTATATAAAATTTAGCCAACAGTACTGATAATAGGCCGCATAGGGTTATTTTCTTCGTGCATTTTGACTAATCCGCACAGGCAAGGTAGCGAACGAAATTTGACTGATAATTTGCCTAGTAGTTCTGTTTTATCTTTAAGGATATTTTTCACTGTGCTATTAAAGGTTTTTATGACTTTTTACGAAAACTACGTAGGACTACAGATACCCTAAAAAGGAAACTCGACAGAAAACTAAAAGAATATTATTAATAACAGTGATTGGACTAATTGTGCACTTCAAGATTGTGTTGTAAACCTATCAAGTAAACAAATAAGAAAAAATGTTGTGAGTGCGCTTGGATATGGATTATCTTTCTTTATAACGACTCGACCTTCTGCTTTAATGATTGCGTCATCCCTAAGTAAATTTGAAAAATATTGTGATCTTCCTCAAAATCATGTTGACATAACTAAAGGTATTGTTTACGGAGCTGCCAGTGTTAAGCATGAAAGTAACTTCCCTGTTCGTCATAAGAAAATTCTGACCGATCTTAAAAATTACAATACTATCCACATTACGAAAGCTGATAAGTCAAATAGTACAGTAATTTTAGATAAAGCTGACTACATACCACGTATGCAAGCCCTACTGGATGATGATGTGACATATAAAAAACTAACAAAAAAACCCATTTATCAAGTCATAAAAAAACTGTCATAGCACAGCGAAAAATATCCTTAAAGATAAAACAGAACCACTAAGCAAATTGTCAGTCAAATTTCCTTCGCTACCTTACCTGTACGGATTAGTCAAAAAGCATTAAGAAAATAACCCTATGCGGCCTATTGTCAGTAGTGTTGGCTCGATTTCATATAAACTTTCGAAATATATCACTAAGATCTTGTCCCCGTTACTTGGAACCATCTCCAGTTCTCATATATATAATTCTCTAGATTTAGTTGATAAATTAAACAAAATTACTCTTTGCCCCACTGATAGATTTGTTAGTTTTGATGTATGTTCTCTTTTTCCTAAAGTCCCTATAGACTATATTTTAGAATATCTTAGTAATGAACTAGCTCACCATGAATTACCTCTACCTGTAAGTTACATTATTTCACTCACTAGGTAGTGCATTTGTGATTGTAAGTTTATATTCAATGGTGAATTTTATCAACAAATATTTGGCGTGGCAATGGGCAACCCTTTATCACTTCTCCTCTCAAACTTGTACATGGAATTCTTTGAAAAACGCTACTTACCTAATATCTTTTAGATTCCTGTAAAGTGGTATAGATATGTTGATGATATTTTAGCTGTTCTGCCTGCTGGTATTGATGTAAATGATTTACTCTCTAAATTAAATAACCAGGTACCATCGATTAAGTTTACTCTAGAATGGAAAAAAGACAATTGCCTTCCTTTCTTAGATGTTTTGATACATAGAGAACCATTTCAATGTAAATTCAATATTTATAGGAACCCAACCAAGAACTTAACTTTTGTGCATTTCTATTCAGGCCACCATCTTAACATCAAAATATCATATTTTTCTGCTATGTTTTTACGACCATTGCGCATTGTCAGTCCCCAATATTTGGATCAAGAAATTTAATACATAAGAAAGATAGGGAAAGATTTATGTTATCCTTCACATATATTAGATATTTGTTATAATAAAGCCCACAAAAAGTTTTATAGTGTAAGTAACACGGAGAAAGAAATTCTAAGAATGTTCTCAGTTTGCCTTATTTTAACGGATTTGAAACTATTAAATCATTGTTAAAAGCCTTTAAGGTCAATCTTGTTTTTTCCTATAATAACACACTAAAAGGAATGTTAATAAAAAATGGCCCCAGGGAAAGCAATAACATAATATATAAAATTCCATGTATGGACTGCCCCTCTTTTTATCTCGGACAGCCGAGCAATGGCTGAAATTGAAGTGTGCAATATTCACGCAGCATAATATGATGGTCAGCGCTGTCAGTGTGAAGGACCACATCGTCCCGGACAAGGTTTTTTGAATACTGATGACGTGTCTGCTTTCTTGTGAGGCCATATTAGTGTTCTTTTCAATTACCCGAAGCAGCAAAATGCATCTTCTTCGCCTTATGACGTATGGAAATCCACCCAGAATTTTCAGTGTATACACAATAAGAAGAACAGAATTATGAAAGATGACGAACATTTTATAGTTGTGGTATTGAAGTGACCCGAAACCGGCTAGGAATTACTTCTGAAAGGTAAATGCAAATCACTTGAAAATTAAGAGCAAAAATTTCATGCCTTTAGGTTTCCAGGAGCAACTCTTCAGGTAATTTCACCCCAGTAGCTACGCTGATACTACAAGCCCTCCTTTTCTTATGCAAGCAAATACGGCGTGGAAGGGAAACTATTAGATATTAATTACAAACGAATGAATCCTGTTTGCTAAAGTTAGGAGCTCTATACGGGGAATAGACGCTAAAGACAGGGCTGACTCATATAGATTTTCTGGGGCTAACAAACCTTCCATCATCTAACGATATAAATTGACAAAAGTTACATTATCTCTCCTGAAGTTGAGGGCAGTTTCATTATATGGAAATCGGCGTTTTGCGAATAAGTTAATGTAGACTTTGAAACACAATTACTGATGCTTATTATCTCTTACTTTATTATATCCCCATTGTTTCTTGACCCCTAGGTTTTAATTAGAGAAGATTATAATAATGTTATAGCTGTACTTTTAGAGTTATAGTATAAATAATTATGTCCGTTTTATTTATTGTGTCTAGACGTACTGAGCTAAAGTATTATTATTGGTAGAATACATAATATAAACTCAAGTCAGAGGAATAATATATGTCAGAGTTCACCTTTCACGAACCCAAAGAATTGTTTACACAAATCCGTAAGTTATGTGTATATGTAATTCTAGTTTAAAAAGGGTAAGAAATATCTCATAAGCTGTTACATACCCTCTCGAAAAGTTCACATGAATTTCTTTATAATTAAGCTTACTGAAGTAAAATCTTTACACTGTTAATTGCTTTCGAATTTCCAAGAGTTTACAACGTTGGTAGGAAGAAATACAAATCAAATCAATCAAATCAAAAATTTTATTGATAATTTACATCAAAAGGAAGTATAGTGTTCCTATATCTTCCCTTTCCCAATAACACAGTTATTCTATTTTAAAATACAATATGGTTTCCCTTACATTTTTTAATAAAATCAGTTATTATATTATTATTAATTATAAAACATATTTGTTCATACAGATCTGCAATGGAATCATTTCTGATTCCATCAAATTCTTTACATTCCATAATGTAATGATACAACTTATGACTTTTGTCTTGTTTACAAAATTTACAAGGTACATTTTTGTCTTTATTAAATTCCCATTAATACTTATATCCATATCTAAGTCTCATAACCCAACTTTCAAACAAAGTACATTGTTTTCCATAAGTTGCATTTGTTCCTTCAGAAATTTTCAAATAATGTTATAACCAAATACTTCCCTTTTCCAGTAATAGCTTAATAGTTAATAGCTCATTTTGTTTTCTAACTGATCTTATATGACTTTTAATATTATTAAGACTTATTAATTCAAAAATATCACTTCCATATTTTACTGACCACTGTTTAGCTAACTTATCTGCAATATCATTATAATATATATTTACATGGGAAGGTATCCATATAAATTCAACTTTATTATTATTTAAATGAATATTATAAACCAAATTTCTACATTTATTTACGACAGATTTATAACGGGGTATTTTAGCCTTCAATGATTTTAATGCACTTTGGCTGTCTACAAAAATAAAAATATCTTTCCTAATAACAGAAACTGCTTTTAATCCTTCTATATTGCATATAATTCAGAAACAGTGCTACAATTTGAGAAGAAATACAGATTTGTCAACAAGAAGACCGTTGCATGGCAGATGTAGGATAATTTTGTTTTCTTTTTTCATAAGGCGAACTGAAGCTTCAAATATCTTAACCGTTCTCAAAACTTATAAATTTATAAAAGTATTTCAACCGTAAAAATAAAATGTGAGTATATTAGAAATTATTCGTAGTTCGTGAACGCGAGGTGTGAGTGGTTTTGATATTCAAATATATCACATTTATATTGTTTGATTAACATTAGCTTTATTTCTTTGCTGTTGGAGGCCATATCAATGAATGCTATAGAGTGAGAGTTTCAAGTCTCCTCTCATTCCCTTTGGCTGATATAAAGGCATTTTACATTTAAATTGTCTCTCAATGGGCTCTTTTTATGGACGTCGATCGATGTCGTCGTAAATACTGTTTACAGAGTTTATTATTATTATTATTATTATTATTATTATTATTATTATTATTATTATTATTATTATTATTATATTATTATTATTATTATTATTATTATTTCAGTAAATGAAATCTATTCACAAGAAACGAGCTTACACGTTCCACAGGCTTCAAATTCAAGCTTCCAAAGAATGTGGTTTGAACCACCCCACAGTTGAGAGAAAAATCATAAAAGAATCAAGCCTGTAAAATTGTCTGAAGAATTTGGTGTTTATGCTATTGGTTGCTTGGATTGTGATTCTTCCTATATCGGTGAAAGTGGTCGTTCGAGGTAAACACATTTAGGCATGTAGATTGGTGAATGATTACAGGTCCATAGCTAAAGACTCCTGGGAAATGGATCATAGAAGAAATTTAAAAGCGATCAAGAAGATGCATTGAAGGCGGCCTCATTTCGTTAAAAAATACCTTTGATGGAAACTTGGGCATTGTTGAAAATAATATTATATGCAAAGAAATTTGTAAATGTGCTATTATTCGTAATTCTAGAAATCTGTCTAGTCAGTTGAATCTAATCATAATTTAGAACTATAGTAAATCACCCCTATGACTCTTTAGCTGAAGACTCCAGATTTCTTCCGCCAAGAAGGTATAAAAGAGTTTTAGAATTGGAAAGGTGTGATGGTAATCGCTTCATAGCAAAGGAAGTTAAAGGAAAGGAGAACGCATTTTCGAGAAGTTCGGCAGTAAGGAGGCTTTCGCGCCCGTGTTGGAGGCGTCTATCTTCGTGGTTGTTCTGGAATCGTCGGGCGTGTTGTGGAGCGCAAAAACGCGCCAATGTTACGTGAGAAACGTCGCGATTTTCTGATGCAATACCTCCTCTAGATTCATCTAGGGAGTCCTAGTAAACTCGGGAGTCTGTGACGCTCACCGTAGGCTCCGCCCCCAGAGTGCCGTATAAATATGACGAACGAACTTTGGAGAGCAGTGATCGTAGAAGGAAGAGATCGTAAAAGAGAGAGATCACCAGTTAGTGAGAGCCACAGATCA
This sequence comes from Macrobrachium nipponense, assembly GCF_015104395.2. Classification (NCBI taxonomy): domain Eukaryota; kingdom Metazoa; phylum Arthropoda; class Malacostraca; order Decapoda; family Palaemonidae; genus Macrobrachium; species Macrobrachium nipponense. Next base: position 35,067,341 of record NC_061110.1, on the reverse strand, counting down.
GATTATCAGTGAGAGATCAGCAGCAGCAGAGATCTTCCGTGAGATACGAGAAAAAAGGAACCGACGAAGTATCAATCAAAAGAAGAGTTGTTCGAGAGTTGGTTGAATATTGGTCTAGTCGTCTTCAGGAGTGGACGGCCGTGTTTTCTTGACGTCGAGCAGACTTTGTAGAAGAAAAGGGGAGAGTTCCTGCCTTACGAATAGACTAGTTTCTGCAATATGGAGTCAAGAGGACGTCCGCAATTGCCGCTCTACTTTTATGAAGCCACCTCTTCGAAGTGCCAAACTGTTTGTGTTGATATATAATATATATATATATATATATATATATATATATATATATATATATATATATATATATATATATATATATATATATATATATATATATATATATATATATTTTCTTTTATTTCATATCGAACCTGGCGACCTTGCCTAGGCTATCAACACTTTAACCAGTTTGAAACAGGGAGGATATAGAAAGAATCAGAATGAGTGGGATAGTGAAAGAGTTGATTGAATCGGGTAAGCTGCTAGGTCTAGAGGGGAATGATCTCCCTGAGTATGTTGAGAAGAAAGAAAGAGAAAAGTATGAGAGAGATGAGAGAGCGGCTGAGAGAGAGGAAAGAGCAGCTGAGAGAGAAATGCAGCAAGAGAAAAGAGAGGAGGAAGCGATGAAAATGCAGCAAGAAAAGAGAGAGAAGCGAAAATAAAATCTGCAAGAGAGAGAAGTAATGAAAATGCAGCAAGAGAGAGAAATGTTGGTAATGCAGCAGGAGAAAGAGAAAGGGTGCGTATGCATGAACAGGAAGAGAGAGAGAAAGAGCGTATGCATGAGTTGGAAATTGCTCGGTTAAGGGAAAAGTACTCGTAACAGTCGGTCAGGCGAGAACGAAAACGAAGCCTTGATACATTAGGTATGAGTGCAGTGCTTAAAGTTAGTACCAAAGTTCGATGAGGAAGATGTTACGACATATTTCAGTGTTTTGAGAAGTTAATGAACACGAGAGGTTCTCTTAAAGAAACGTGGACTTTATATTTGCAGTCAGTTTTGAGTGGTAGGGCACTTACTGTGTATAGTTGCATGTCTAAGAAGGAATGTAATAATTACGATATCGTGAAAGAAACAAAGTTCTTAGAGGCATAGGTTAGTACCGGAGGCGTACCGTAAGAAATTTAGAAATTTGAGAAGGATGAAAATATTACATATGTAGAATACGGTAAGAAGTTAGATAGGCTGTTGTTTTATTGGTTAACTTCTGCTAAGGTTGAGGATTTTGACGGTTTGAAGAACTTAGTGTTGTTAGAAAACTTCAAAGATAACGTATCCCCTGATTAAACTTTATATAGAGGATAGGCGAGAAGTATCTTTTGCAGGAGCAACTAGGCTAGCTGACGAATATAGTCTAACCATAGACCCCTTAACCCTTAAACGCCGACTGGACGTATTTTACGTCGACATTTTTTGTCTCTCGGGTGCCGACTGGACGTATTTTACGTCGACATACAAAAGTTTTTTTAAAAATTCGCGGAAAAATACTTTTAGGTCTACCAGCCGAAAACTCTTGAATCACGCGCCTTGGGGGATGCTGGAGTTCACGGATCAAGGTGTTGTTTTTGTTTACAATCGTTACGCAGGCGCGCAAGCGCGAATTTCTTTCTTGCCGCACTAAAAAGTATCTGTGACACATCTCTGAAATTATTTCGTCACTTTGACATAATTTTTGTACCATTTTAAATTAGCCGTTACATAGAGTATTATATATGAAAATGTGCGCATTTGTATGTAGAATACAACAAAAAATACTCATGATTGTAGCTTTTATCAGTTTTAAGATATTTTCATATAAATAACGATAAGTGCCAAATTTCAACCTTCGGTCAACTTTGACTCTACCGAAATGGTCGAAAAAACGCAATTGTAAGCTAAAACTCTTATATTTTAGTAATATTCATCATTTTATCTTAATTTTGCAACTAATTGGAAGTGTCTAGCACAATATTTCGATTTATGGTGAATTTATGAAAACTTTTTCCTTACGTCCGCGCGATAACTCTTCCGAAAATAATCATACATGCGATTGTGGTAATGTTTGCACCATTTTAAATTAGCCGTTACATAAAAGTTTTATATATGAAAATGTGCGCAATTTCATGCACAATACAACTAAAAAAACAACCCATGGTATTAGCTTTTATCAATTTTGAAATATTTTCATATAAAAAATGATAAGTGACAAATTTTCAACCTTCGGTCAATTTTGACTCTACCGAAATGGTCGAAAAACGCAATTGTAAGCTAAAACGCCTATATTCTAGTAATATTCAAGCATTTACCTTCATTTGCAACAAATTGGAAGTCTCTAGCACAATATTTCGATTTATGGTGAATTTTATGAAAAAATAACATTTTCTTTACGTCCGCGCGGTAACTCTTCCGAAAAAATCATACGTGCGATTGTTGGTAATGTTTGCACCATTTTAAATTAGCCGTTACATAACGTTTTATATATGAAAATGTGCGCAATTTCATGTATAATACAAAACAATAATAGTTGAAGGTTGTAGCTATTCTCATTTTCGAAATATTTGCATATAAATCACGATAAATAATAAAGAAAAAAAACACGTTCGGTCAAATTTGACTCTACCGAAATGGTCGCAAAAAACGCAATTTTAAGATAAAACTCTTACAGTCTAGTAATATTCAGTCATTTATCTTCATCGTGAAACAAATTCGAAGTCTCTAGCACAATATTTAAATTTATGGTGAATTTTTTAAAAAACTTTCCTTCCCTCCGCGCGCGGATTCTCCGCCACAAATCTCCGAAATGGCGTAAGTCCCATTCTCGGAATATTTGCTCGTTTCATATTAGGCATTTCATAGAGTTTTATATATGAAAATGTGCGCAATTTCATGTAGAATAAAAACGAAAAATATTTGAAAGTTGTAGCTTTTCTTATTTCCGAAATAATTGCATATAAAAAATATATATATAAAAAATTCGACATTCGGTCAACTTTAGCTCGTCAGATATGGCCGAAAACTGCATTTGTAAGCTAATATTCTTACAGTATAGTAATATTCAATCATTTGTCTTCATTCTGAAACATATTGGAAGTCTCTAGGACAATATTTAGATTTATGGTGAATTTTTGAAAAAATATGTGTTTACGTAAGCGCGTTACGAATTCATGCATTATTTTGTGATAATATTTTCTCTGTGTTGCTTTTATCGTTTTACAATGTGTTATATATCAAAATGATCGCAATTTAGTGCACCATTACAACGAAAAAAAAAGTAACTTGTTACCTTGTCAACCGTTTTGCGCACAGCGCGATTTGAATACAATTATATATGAAATTTCGTTTTTGCGCTATCATATATCGCATTATTTATATATGATAATGATTAACTTTTTTCATTTCTGATGGTTGCATACTAAACTTCAAGCAATGACAAAAAAGGAGCCAAAAATGAACTCTTAATCTTGAAAACTAAGCGCGCTGTGATTTTTTGAAAAAAATATTTTTTCCGCTTACGCGCTCACTTCCAAACCCCATCCGGCATACGGGAGTCATTTTTTTATTTTACTGCTCCGGCGTTTAAGGGTTAAATAGAAGGACTGGTATCCTCTATGCTCGGTATCTGGAACTTAGGTCCCACCCACAATTTGCGTCAAATACATGATAGAACCTTCATTCTGGTGTCTTAAGGGGTTTTGAAGGGCGAAGAGTTCATTTGTCATACTTTTAACCTCCTACGATGTCATCTGAAGGTCATTTAAAGGTCAAATCTAGGTCATTTAAAGGTCAAATCTCAATTAAAGCAATGGAAAACACACCTTAAGTTACCCTGTCACTGAATTAAAATCCATATATAAACAGTTAAGCCTGGAGAAACAACAGGAACATGTCTAAGGCAAACAATATAGTTATTCTAGAAACAAAATCATTGAAAAAACATTCCATAATATAAAAACATTAGGTACATGTTTAGTTTTTAGCAGATAATTTTTCTTTTCTTCTCAAGCAGCCAAGGTGTCTTTCTTTTATCACTGTTTTTTTGTTTTTACTAGCACAAATGCTTTCAAAAAAATGTTTGACAGATTAAGGCATGCTCCTTGAATTGCAGCCATTGGACTATCGATACAAGATAAAGTTTGGCTGAGATGAGCTCGGCAGCAATGCAAGTTGCACTCATCAAAAAGTTTATAGGCTGAGTGTACAAAATGCACTGTTGAGCGTAGAGGTACAGTTAGTCCACCTCTGCTTAAGTTTGTGAGAAACTCTGAATTAATATGATGGTCGTTGTTATCTTCAGTTTCGACACTCAAAATATTACCTCGAAATTTGTGTTCCAGATATCCAGCTAGAAAAATAATTTTATGTTTGATACTTGTAATTAGATTGAACTAGGTCTTCAGTGTCAGCAATAGTAATGTCAAAGTGATAATCATCAATGCAAATGTTAGAGGTACAAGGCACACCATTAGACTGGTGCGGCGTAGACTCGTATTTCAAAAGTGCATGGAGGTTCTTGGTTGCTGCAGCTGCCTTGATATCTACAATGTCAATGTAGAAATTACCCCCATTGCGTTGTCTGGCTTGGCCAAAGAACTTTTCAAGGGCCTCATCAGCAAACACACCAGGTAGCACATAGGTGAACTTGTACTGAGTCAATAGCCACTCTGCAGCCTCAATGTTGGCTCTTGTAGACAGCACCAATGCCTCTGCAGTTTGCTTTGTGAGCTTTTGCGTCCGACCTCGACCACCTGACCATGCACAAGAGGATATAACATCACAAGTTTCATTAAGTTTCTTGAAAGTAGTGCAATTATTGGTCCATGGTTGACGACAATCATCACGCATGTTAATACCGGAATACCGATCTTTCACATTCATCATGTGGAACCAATCAGTGATCAGCTTAACAAAAATGATGGTGCCCTCGCTAATGCCAAGTTTATCCTTTAGAGTTGAAGGGCAGCAAAACATTTTTGTCATTGAAGATTTGACAAAACAAAACAACGCTTTGTCTCTGCAAAGGCTTTGGGTACTCAGCTGTGTATGTGATCTTGGTTAGACGGATGCTGTTTCTCCTGTCTTCATCGTACAGTGCTTCTATGTCCTTCCATCGTGCAACATATGTTTTTCCATCTTTTATGAAAGAAAGTTCCTTATCCTGAACGGTTATCCAGTTATTTCTTACATTTTTGAAAGAATGAACATAGTCAAAAACAAGGAAAGCATGAGAATTTATAGCATTTATGAAAGCTTTACCAGGACCACCTAATTTACCATAAAACTGCAACGTTTGTGTTGCAATTATCACCTACACAAGAAATTATAGTACCACCAGCATCGCTAACCGCTACTAGAGCTTCTACCAGAATTTCCTTGAGTTGATCTGAATTAAGTTTTGCAACAGGGTAAATGCGTAGTATATATTTAGGGCCACCAAATGGCAGACAACTTCAATTACTAAAGCATGTGTTGCGAGAACTTCGGTATCACAAGAACCATTTTGAGCGTAACCAACACGACCACCTGAGTACCTAAGTGTTTCTGTGAGCTTCACTTCATCAAAAAGAATGTTGACAAGACGCTGCTGAGGTTTAAGTTTTTGAAAAAGTTGCTCCAAGTTTTATCATGTAGACTACAGGAGAGAAGTTTTTTCACAGTTTCCACTCTAGGTAAAACAACTGAACCAGACTTTCGTAGCATTTTATATGCAGCTGGTGAAATGTTATGGAGTTCGGCACCAAAAACATAAAAATTTCTGTCAAAGCGACGGCCTTTCTGGATGAGTGAGTAATAACTGTAACTGAGAATGAAAAAACTGAAAATGAGGCGAATCAGAACAACTCATATGGCTCAATTCCTGTACTGCACTTTCAGATAGTCTGCATCTTTGAACTCATACTCTGTTATGCATGACATAATTTTATCAAACTGGGACCATTTACTGAGAAGGCTATTCTTTTGCAGACAACCAGCTTTTAGAAAATATGTCTTAGGTATTTCCTTTCCATTTTTCTCAACGCATTTAAGATACAAAAACCCAAATGACGATTTTCACATGTTGCAAATGGAGAAATTGGATAACGGAACGGCCCTTTGCATCAGTTTTAGAAATGTAAATATCATCACTATCACAAACAATACGATAATCCTTTGAGATATGCTCCTGGATGTCATTACAAAATGAATAAAAGTCGCCGATCTTATCCACAACTTCATTTCGGAGTCTTTCGTTTTCAGCTCGGGTCTCTGCTGAAGCAGTTGTAATTCTGGGTGCTGAGGGGACCTGCTTTAAGCATGACTTTGAAACTCCAGGGAAAATGGATGGTGGATGACTTGGTCTTTTCCCTCCTTTAACTGTAATCCATTCACAGTCAAAATGATGAGCACAGGCATAGATCTGCTTCAGCTGTAGCAAACTGGAACGCTCATTTGGCATAGCATCGATCCAACGGTTTCGCTCCACTTCATCAGTTGAAAATGATACTACTTTGGTGCATGGTTCATCCCTGTAATTTCCTCGACATCCGTAGACATTACTACTTCTTAGGCATTGTGCGTTGTTAGTAGAAAACCCTGAAACAAAAAAAAATTAAATAAATTATATCAATTATGGTCTAAGACAGTTTTGGCAATTAGTTTATCAATATGTTGCTAGATTACATTCCTTTTTCGACTAAAACATAAACTCCTTAAATAGGCCCATTTTATGACTAACATACGCACTAAAAGTGAATAAATGTAAAAAATGTTTACATACATTCAAATCAATTGTTTACATACATTCAAATAATTGTTTACATACATACATCATTGTTACATACAGTGAACATATTACGTCATAAAATAGTGGGACCCAAGTTTCGCAACCCGAGAGTGCAAGATACTAGTCCTTCTATTTAAGGGGTCTATGAGTCTAACTCATAATTTGAGTGTTAGTAAGAAACGAAATGATCCTTCGTCTGGTAGAGTACAAAGCAGTAAAGGTTTCGGTCCTAGTAATAGCAATGTGAGTAAAAGTGACTATTCCTGTTATACATGCGGAAAACCTGGTCATAATTCTAAGGTTTGTAAGAGCAGAATGGCATATAGTGATTCAGAATTAACTTGTTTCCGATGTAATGGGAAAGGGCATTTAGCGAGAAATTGTGCATTAGAAAAGAAGGACGGTAAGAAACCAATATCGCTAGTTAACCTTTCGTCAAGTAGGGATGATGTGATGAGAGAAACTAGGAAAGTTTTTGGTGAATTTCTGTCAGAAGGCGTAGTTTCCTCTCTTGGAGGAGTAGATTCGAGAGAAGTAGTCTTGCTTCGAGACACAGGCACTGCTATCTCACTGATTCGAAGAGAGCGTGTGCCGAACAGGGCAGAAATCAATATGGAAGAGAAAGTTATGTTAGGTGGATTTCCTAACACTTGTGTTCTTTGTCCTTTGTTGAAGTTGAATTTAGAAAGTCAGGTAGTGTCAGGAGAAGTAAAACTTGCAGTTGTGGACAGTTTGCCCGTCGAAGGCGTTGACATTATTGTCGGTAATAATTTAGCTTTATCCAAGAATGTGAATCCAGTTGTGAGGAATATTCTAGTGCCTGAAATGATAGTAACTAGGTCGGGTTTAGATACAGACATAGACTACGATCATAATTTGTTCGTGAATTCGAACGAGTGTGAGTTCGTGGATTCGAACGTGAGTGAGTTCGTGGATTCGAACGAGTGTGATAGAGGTAGCGAGGTTGATCTTGGCATGAATGTGGCTGAGAGACCTAACTCTATCGTTGACAGTGAGAGCCAAGGGGAAGGCTTAGCTGTCGAGAGTAACGTAGTAAATGTGCCAGTATCTAGTACTAGTTACGGTGATGAATTAGGCTCTAACATTTTGGATAAGGATGAGCTAGTCAAGTTTCAGAGAGAGGATGAGACACTAACCCGAATTCTTGAATATGAACTGGATGATGATCTCGATGATGTTTGTAAGGAAACTTTTTGTGTAAAGGACGAAGTTTTGTGTCATGTTTGTCCTAAGCCAGGTAGTGAAAGGGGAATCACAGAAAAATTCGTAGTTTCTAGGAAGCTTCATGAATTAATTTTGAAGTTAGCACATGATGAGCAAGGACATTTGGGAGTAAATAAAACTTTCAGGTGTATTAGCAGGGAGTACTTTTGGCCTAAGATGAAAAATGATGTATGTCTTAAAAGGCATGTTTTTAGCTGTCATGAATATCAAATTGCCGGGACACCGATTCAAGTAATTACCAGAGTTCCGTTGTGTAATATTTCTTCAGTAGGCGAATCTTTTGATAATGTAATTATAAATATGTTCGGAGCTTTGTCTAGAAGTAAGGGTAGAGATGATTGCATAACTAATCTTGATTTTATAAAAACAATCTAAGAGATGTTTGGCAGCTTGCGGAGGAGAACGGAAGCACTTGGCAATTAGCGAAAGAAAACCCGAACGGAAGTAAAGGGGAAACTGAAGGAAACCCTCATCTTCGAGCAAAAGGGAGAAGTTTGTGTGAAAGAGATGAAGTTTTAGTACTAGTCCAGAAAGAAGGTTCCTCTTTATCTCAGAATTTCGACGGTCCTTTTTCAGTGTTAGAGGAGAGGGGAAATATATATCATAGAATTAATGTGGGTAAGAGTAGAGCAAAGTCAGTAAACGTAATTTTGCTTCAGAATTATAAACAACGCCCCATGCCATGGCCTCCGCCCGTGTAACAGTGTTACTGAGTGAGATTAGTTTTGAGAAAAACACAAGAGGTGTTTTAGTATTTATAAGTTTTAAGCAGAGTTCAGAAGACGGAAAAAGTAAGAGAGGTGGATAATGTATTAGCTGATACCCTCTTTAGAGATTTCTCAGAACGAGTAGCCTAATAACCGTTTTCTGTTATCGCACGAGAGAGTGTGTGAGTCGGGAAGTGTGCGTGTTTGACTAGAATAAAGCTTTATGCAGAATTGTTTCCCCGCTGTTTAATTTTTGCTTTTCTTTAGAAAAAAAATAAAATCAATTGATTTAATTTTTTTTCTCTTTTGGGGGGGCGTGTGATGGTAATCGCTTCATAGCAAAGGAAGTTAAAGGAAAGGAGAACGCATTTTCGAGAAGTTTGGCAGTAAGGAGGCTTTCGCGCCCGTGTTGGAGGCGCCTATCTTCGTGGTTGTTCTGGAATCGTCGGGCGTGTTGTGGAGCGCAAAAACGCGCCAATGTTACGTGAGAAACGTCGCGATTTTCTGATGCAATACCTCCTCTAGATTCATCTAGGGAGTCCTAGTAAACTCGGGAGTCTGTGACGCTCACCGTAGGCTCCGCCCCCAGAGTGCCGTATAAATACGACGAACGAACTTTGGAGAGCAGTGATCGTAGAAGGAAGAGATCGTAAAAGAGAGAGATCACCAGTTAGTAAGAGCCACCGATCAGATTATCAGTGAGAGATCAGCAGCAGCAGAGATCTTCCGTGAGATACGAGAAAAAAGGAACCGACGAAGTATCAATCAAAAGAAGAGTTGTTCGAGAGTTGGTTGAATATTGGTGTAGTCGTCTTCAGGGGTGGACGGCCGTGTTTTCTCGACGTCGAGCAGACTTTGGAGAAGAAAAGGGGAGAGTTCCTGCCTTACGAATAGACTAGTTTCTGCAATATGGAGTCAAGAGGACGTCTGCAATTGCCGCTCTAATTTTATGAAGCCACCTCTTCGAAGTGCCAAACTGTTTGTGTTGATATATATATTTTTTTTTATTTCATATCGAACCTGAAACGGACCTCTCTCAGAGGCCGTAACATTGTGTCGACCTTTAACCAGGATATTTCGACACCGTAACATTGTCTCTGAGATCTTCAGAGTCCGTAACAAAAGGGCCCAACTGCCTGTTTTTTTTCTAGTTTTAATTTCTGTAATTTTTTTATGGTTTCCGCTTTATTTTGTTCCCAAAATTGTTTATTTTACTTCATTTTAGCGATCAAGTCCATAGCAGTTGGACGAAAGCTTCGAGCTACACATATTATATTTTAATATATTATGTTTTACAACAAGAATTTTGAATTTCCCTTAAACACGCACACACACACATATACATATAATTAAATATATTATATAATATATAATATATATATTATATATATATATATATATTATTAATATATAGATATATATATATATACATAATAATATAAATATATATATTAAATATATAATATATATTATATATCATATATATATATAATATATACATATACATATACTCTACCTGTATCAAGGCCAAAATTCATTGTAGCATTGTTACACATTTATTGAGGACGTTTATTCGATTACCTACTATTTACATAAAAATGACTATTAATTAACAACTAAAATTCCGGAAGTTAAAGTCATTTTAATAAATGCTGAATCAATATAATTATTCCAACCCGAGTGAAAAAAAAACACTAAACTTAGATAAAAAAAAAAATAAATACAAAAAGATTCGAAAGTAAAAATAGACGATTTGACAGCTGACGCGCTTGCCTCCTGAAAACAGGAATTCAGAAACACGGTAGCCGTGTTTTAGCTCCATTTCTAGCTGATGTGGGCTTCGTCCAAATGAACTACAATTCCTCGAAAATGTCCGGGTCTGCATCAGAATGAGAGTCAAGATACTCTAGTGACAGCGGATACCAGTCTCCTTTCTGTGTTCTCGAACTGCACCGTAATTAGGCCTTGTTAGGTATTTAGGTAGTTACCGGCGCGGAATGACTTAGCCAGGTGTCGAAACTACCTCGTCTAGGCCGATTTGATGGTTGAGCCCAGCCAGCCAGTAGAATCACTGCCACTTATGGGCAAGGCCGGCTGACACCCTTGTTGGGACTGGCTGGGTCGTTCGTTTTGAAGAAAATATCTAATCTTATTCAAGAAAGTGAAACAGTTTTATAGCAACTGGTGCATAGGCACTAAGCAGCATTATACGCAGATGTTTCTATTTGTCATATAATGAAAACCGATAAATGTTGGCATATGAACTTGAGTGAGTACACGTACCTATACATGCATACATGTATCTACATAAGTATGTACACACATTTATAAATGTGATATATATATATATATATATATATATATATATATATATATATATATATATATATATATATATATATATATATATATATATATATATATATTTGGTATAAGTGCCATAATCGTATTTTCATTAAGATATAACAAGTTGTATTACACACACGTGCGCGCACACACACACATATGTATATAATATATATATGTAAATATATATATATATATGTATATATATATATATATATATATATATATATATAGATATATATATATATATATATATATAGATATATATATATATATATGTGTGTGTGTGTGTGTATGTATGTATATATCATATATATATATACATATATATATATATATATATATATATATATATATATATATATATATATATATATATATATATATATATATATATATATATATACACACA
>NC_061110.1:35048337-35050837 GCF_015104395.2 Macrobrachium nipponense | reverse complement strand
ACACAAATGTTATTTAAGCTCAACCCCAATTACATCTCTCGTAGGAAAAGAAAAAAAGAAAAAGAAAAAAAAGATAATAACAATAATAATAAGTGAACTTTCCCCATCACACAATACACATGATATGCATAAAACCAACTTTTCCCCATTAATGCGATATGTATCGTTACGGAATTTTGCCATGGCAACTTTTTCTTCGATCAGAAATGGCCGAAAACACTCCCCTTATGTAGATACATCTCTGTGAAATGCCAAAATCAACATCCCTCTGAATAGTGCAAAACTCTGAGTAATCAACACTAGAGGAAAAGGATCAGCAACCTGACTCATCACAGCAATATCAGTAAAAAAAAACACCTCCGATCACGTCAGGTGCTCGAACTGCAGTATAGATTTGTCTAGTCAGACTTGCAACTTCAGAAACCCATGATTCTCCAAGAATTTATACTGACACCAGTATTCTCCAAAAAGCACCAGAAATTGTCTTCAAAGACATAACTCCCACATGATATTGCTCAAACAAATTATCACCTATTCAGGATATAAACTACGGTTCTAAGAGATGTCACAATTCAGTAATTATATGCTGCCAAAAATAACCCATTGGTGAATATAAAAAATGCGACATCTCCATAGGGACTCATAAAACTGCAACGCCGTAATGCCACCCAAATATATCACCATATATTTGGGTGATAAAATTATTCCCTCCATTACACCAATAACCCCATAACACCATATTCCCTCCTATTTCACCAATAACCCCATGTGGAATAAAACAAGTCTCCAAAAAAGATTATTACACTCTAAGCAGGGTAATCAAAAATGAAACTCCATCTCCAAAAAAATGCACTCAAAGCATCTAGCTGATACACTCGAAAATATTACCCCATATCTCCTCACAAGGTTTCCATTTGCACCCAAAAATGGCTGCAAAAATAATTGAACTAAACATAGCTCTTACCACCATAGGCCCAAACTATGGAATATCCCCAACAAAATAAAAAATATCAAATGGCGAAAATATTATATCTCCAATTCTCCAGTAAAATAACCCCAAGAAGCCTCTCTAAGGAGCTCAATGTTACACTTTCTGTTTAGCATAACTGCTGAGAAAGGGCAAAAACTTGGCAAATAAAATTGCCCAGGAAATTCTAGAAAAAATCACCAGTGTGCCATAACTTATTACAACTCCAAATCCAAAGTGTCTAAGCAAAGACTTCCCCATATGCACAACGGCATAGGCCACTAGAAACTAAATCAAGTTTCCTATCTCTGGCAAAGTTGCAACAAACACAATAGTGCAAGAGGCCAACAATTTCCGGAACACAAATATCCAGGAAGAAAATGTTTTGCCATTATGTATACATTCAAAAATGCAAAAAATTCTCCCATAAATCTCTATGCAACATCAAACGGCTGAAATTATAAACACATTCCCGAACAATGACTCCAAATCACGAACTGAGATATAAAAAATCTGCACAAACTGCTCGGAGAGAAAAATAAATTCAAACTCGCCCATGATAAAAAAAACTCACGTCAGCGATGGCTAACATCCAAAAAAAGGGAAAAAAGAAAAATCAATGGCACTGTTAACTATTCCCGTGACACCTGTAACATCTGTGACTCACGTAGACTTCAAGCAATTGTCTGCTGAACTCATAAAAAAAGAAAAACAAAAAATGTGTTGTTAGTACCTCCCATATTCACAAAAAAAAAAAAAAAATCACCACCCTTAATATCATTACAAGCACCCATGTTAGTATCAGTATCACCAGTATCAGAACTCGCCAGTATCAGTAGTATCACCAAATATTAGTAAATATCAGTACTCGCCCAATATTAGCACTCGCCAGTATCACCAAAATTAATACCAGCCCATTCACAAGTATCCAGTATCAGAATCACCAACTATCAGTACTCGCTGGTATCACCAAAATTCACCAAAATTCACCAGAAATTGTTATCACCACCCATAAAATCATTGGCACATTCCCCAAAAATTATTACCAACATTAACTCTGACAGAATCCCCATAAATATCTCCAGTAATGATAATTCTACTTAAGTACCTCCCTGTAAAATATCTCCGGTAATAATAATAATTCTCCATAGTAATTCTCTGTAAAAATTTTCATAATAATTCCCCGTAAATAATTCTCCGTGATAATTCTAAGTGATAATTCTCCATAATAATTCTCTGTCAAATATCTCCCTTATTTCCCATAAAATATCTCCTGAAAATATCTCCAGTAAGGGCATTAATATTGCCATTCCCCAGTATTCATCACTATTGCCACACCCCATAACTCCAATATCACCACCACTCATCACTCCCGGTATCATCACTACTTAGCAGCACCAAACACCCACTCATCACCAATGGCATCAACACTTGACATCACCACGTGCAACACCAATCATCACCAATGGCACATCACCAGTCACCGCCATTTTAAAACAATCTCTATATCCCAAACAATTCCCCATTATAAAA
>NC_061110.1:35040837-35045837 GCF_015104395.2 Macrobrachium nipponense | reverse complement strand
AAACTGGTCTTAAGCAGTTTAAGGGCGTGAACATCGTGAACATTGTTCGTACGTATGGGTGCGTTTTTCCCCTTACATAAGGAAATGTAACGAAAACATAAAATGATAACATTCCGTTAAAATGATGAAAGACTCCTTTTGGGAACAAAACAAGCATCGGCGATTATGAATCCCTGAGACAATAATACATGTAAGTCGAATTGATAAAAACGTTTACATTCCTATTTTCTTGATAGAAACATTTCTAAGTAAACCTGTTCTACTACATAACTCGGAATGCAAGAAATCATAGAAACGATAGTGTAACTGAATATTTTCTGGTGCTGACTGAACTAGATGAGAAGACAACAAATGGTTTCATAAGTAGTGAGCATTTCTAAAATATTTTCATTTTCTCTATTTTTCTAAATTAAGGCAGGAATAAATAATAGGTATCTACAAATGATTATATATATATATATATATATATATATATATATATATATATATATATATATATATATATATATATGTACATGTATGATATATATATATATATATATATATATATATATATATATATATATATATATATATATAATATATATATATATATATATATATATATATATATAATCATTTGTAGATACCATATCATTTATTCCAGCCTTAATTAGAAAAATAGAGAAAATGAAAATATTTTAGAAATGCTCACTACTTATGAAACCATTTGTTGTCATCTCATCTAGTTCAGTCAGCACCAGAAAAATATTCAGTTACACTATCGTTTCTATGATTTTTTGCATTCCGAGTTATGTAGTAGAACAGGTTTACTTAGAAATGTTTCTATCAAGAAAAATAGGAATGTAAATGTTTTATCAATTTGACTTACATGTAATTATTGTCTCAGGGATTCATAATCGCCGATGCTTGTTTTGTTCCCAAAAGGAGTCTTTCATCATTTTAACGGAATGTTATCATTTTATGTTTTCGTTAGATCATCATACCCTACGTATTCTTGTATAGCCTGTCACTAAGGATATTTGCATATAAATGGCTCTACGAAATCATTCATCAAGTCGAATTCCAAAGGGATGATGCCTGAGTGAAAGGATTTTGGAACTAATAGAATATTTCAAGTTCTAAAACTACAGTGTAAATGAAATTTAAATTACAGTTGATTGAAAGAGATTTAATAATTATCATACTTTGTTTTTAAATCAGAAGGTTCCATGTAAGAAGCGACCTTATCGGAGGAAACCCTTGTTTTGAGAGGCTTCTTATCGACACATTCGTCACCAAATTTAGTAAGTTCACCAAAGACAGAAGGCAAAGTGTAGCTATTCACAGATAAATGTTTACTTTAATTATATTATTATAACACGGTGAGTCAATGAATTTCTATTCTCCTTAAGAATGACATTCCGGAAGATGTTATTTGGCGTACAAAAAATTCTGAACATGAATATTTCTCACTTGCAAAATCAGACTAAAATAATATGAATGTGGCTCCATCCAGAAATGTTTAAAAATTATTTATGGAGTATTCTATTTTTTTTTTTTTTATTTGATGCCTCCAACGTCACAAGTTTACAGATTAGTTTCATTTGTTGACCTTTTGTTCAAAATCTTGGAAATTATGATTTAGTATCTAAGTGTTAGGAATTGTGCTTCCTCCTGATCTTCAAAGAGTCAGCATCCTTTCTGTTGACGTTGGAATGCATCATGCGCCCAGTGCAAGCCTATTCAATGCTAGTTTATCGTCCCGCAAGGTTTGGTCATGTTCAGAAATAATAATAATAATAATAATAATAATAATAATAATAATAATAATAATAATAATAATAATAATAATAATAATAATAATAATAATAATAATAATAATAATAATGGAGACCAGGAAGAAACATCCTTAGTACAAAAAGACAAGAGTAAGGGAAATATAGCCAGTAACTACAGACCTATCACCTGCCTACCAATAATGTGGAAGTTACTAACAGGTATCATCAGTGAAAGGCTATACAATTACCTAGAGGAGACAAACACCATCCCCCACCAACAGAAAGGCTGCAGAAGGAAGTGTAGGGGCACAAAAGACCAGCTCCTGATAGACAAAATGGTAATGAAGAACAGTAGGAGAAGGAAAACCAACCTAAGCATGGCATGGATAGACTATAAGAAAGCCTTCGACATGATACCACACACATGGCTAATAGAATGCCTGAAAATATATGGGGCAGAGGAAAACACCACCAGCTTCCTCGAAAATACAATGCGCAACTGGAATACAATACTTACAAGCTCTGGAATAAGACTAGCTGAGGTTAATATCAGGAGAGGGATCTTCCAGGGCGACTCACTGCCCCCACTACTCTTCGTAGTAGCCATGATTCCAATGACAAAAGTACTACAAAAGATGGATGCCGGGTACCAACTCATTTAAAGAGGCAACAGAATCAACCATCTGATGGTCATGGATGACATCAAGCTGTATGGTAAAAGCATCAAGGAAATAGATACCCTAATCCAGACTGTAAGAATTGTATCTGGGGACATCAGGATGGAGTTTGGAATAGAAAAATGCGCCTTAGTCAACATACAAAAAGGCAAAGTAACGAGAACTAAAGGGATAAAGCTACCAGATGGGAGCAACATCAAAACACATAGATGAGACAGGATACAAATACCTGGGAATAATGGAAGAAGGGGACTCAAATCAAAACTCAACGCCAGAAATATGATAAAAGCCATAAACACATAGGCAGTGCCAGTAATCAGATACAGCGCAGGAATAGTGAAATGGACGAAGGCAGAACTCCGAAGCATAGATCAGAAAACCAAGAAACATATGACAATACACAAAGCACTACACCCAAGAGCAAATACGGACAGACTATACATAACACAAAAGGAAGGAGGGAGAGGACTACTAAGTATAGAGGACTTACGTCAACATCGAAAACAGAGCACTGGGGCAATATCTGAAAGCAGTGAAGACGAGTGGCTAAAGAGTGCCATGGGAAGAAGGACTAATAAAAGTAGACGAAGACCCAGAAATATACAGACAGGAGAATGACAGACAGAACAGACGACTGGCACAACAAACCAATGCACGGACAATACATGAGACAGACTAAAGAACTAGCCAGCGATGACACATGGCAATGGCTACAGAGGGGAGAGCTAAAGAAGGAAACTGAAGAATAATAACAGCGGCACAAGATCAGACCCTAAGAACCAGATATATTCAAAGAACGATAGACGGAAATAACATCTCTCCCATATGTAGAAGTGCAATGCAAAAAAATGAAACCATAAACCACATAGCAAGTGAATACCCGGCACTTGCACAGAACCAGTACAAAAAGAGGCATGATTCAGTAGCAAAAGCCCTCCACTGGAGCCTGTGCAAGAAACATCAGCTACCTTGCAGTAATAAGTGGTACGAGCACCAACCAGAGGGAGTGATAGAAAATGATCAGGCAAAAATCCTCTGGGACTATGGTATCAGAACGGATAGGGTGATACGCGCAAATAGACCAATGATGTCAAATGATTGACAAAGTCAAGAAGAAAGTATCACTCATTGATGTCGCAATACCATGGGACACCAGAGTTGAAGAGAAATAGAGGGAAAAAAAATGGATAAGTATCAAGATCTGAAGATAGAAATAAGAAGAATATGGGATATGCCAGTGGAAATCGTACCCATAATCATAGGAGCACTAGGCACGATCCCAAGATCCCTGAAAAGGAATCTAGAAAAATTAGAGGCTGAAGTAGCTCCAGGACTCATGCAGAAGAGTGTGATCCTAGAAACGGCGCACATAGTAAGAAAAGTGATGGATTCCTAAGGAGGCAGGATGCAACCCGGAACCCAACACTATAAATACCACCCAGTCGAATTGGAGACTATGATAGAGCAATGAAATAAAAAATAAATAAATAAATAATAATAATAATAGCATAAATCTTGAAATTGAGAAACACATCCACAGTTACGTACATATATACACATTTAAAGATAAATCTGAACAAAAAGCTTTCGAGAAACTGTTGGATTCGTCTTGTCAAATCGAACAGTTTCCCGAAAGCTTTATGTACAGCCTTGCCTTTAAATAGAAGTACATATACATAACTGGGGATTTGCTTCTCCAATAATAATAATAATAATAATAATAATAATAATAATAATAATAATAATAATAATAATAATAATAATAATAATAATAATAATAATAATAAGATATATTATTTGCACCTAAGAAGTCAATCACGGGGAAATGTGAAATAGAAAGAGACATACGAATAGACCGAGTGAGACTTTTCATTCTTTCTTAGTTGATAGTCAAGGTTGGCAATATCCTGCACTTGGAATGATTACTTGAATACTACCAGCTTCAAGGTTATTTCAAAGCAGCTCACGGAAGATGAAAACTACTGTTATGTGTCAAGAATGGAGGGAATTCCTCAAGTATCTTAGATAAGATCGAGCTGAAAGTATCGTTTACGTCTTTCTTGCATGAGTTGAGTGGTTCTGTAATGCATGAGAATCTATCCAATTCTGAGTATTTTGCCTTACTTCAAATTTACTCCAGTCTTCCATTCTCTTTTATTCATAATTTTTATCAATCTCCCCATCAATCCATGATACAAATTATTACACTATTATCATAATTGTCCCTCTCAGCGTGAAATCAAAAACATTCACAAAATCTTCATTACCCATTTATCTAATGTTTATGTGTGCTCTACAATTTGTCTTAATAGAAGATTTCCTTAGTAATAACTAGTGACGGTAAAAAAGACTGAATCCTACTATTCAACTCATCTATCAGAACAGAAATTGCTTATTCCCTCTTCTGCATTAAAGTTACATTCGCTGTTATGCAAATCGGCTTTCGCGGTTAAATATACCAAGTAATTTTCCTCTGGATATTATAAGGTGGTAAAAAGTGTGCTTGTTTACTAAATGCCATTAGGTCTACAAGCATTATGAATATTTGTAACTGACTTACAAG
>NC_061110.1:35028337-35035837 GCF_015104395.2 Macrobrachium nipponense | reverse complement strand
GTTGAATAAGTTCAATAACGTTCCCAATTTTGATAAAATATTATTCGATAATAATACACGGGAGCTCATGGACGAGTGAGAGAAATCTACTGTAAAAGAGCATAGAAATAAGATCATGGTTAATTTATTGGCCAAAATATACTCATGGCTTTTGGATTTTGCTTCTTTGATCTCGAGAAATTTCGGTTGATTCTAATTATAAGACTTGATAACAAATGTTAATTGGTATTATTTTATAAAACTTCTATGGCTATGATCAATGAAGCATTATCTACGAATAATTTTCGTTACATAAAATACTCAGTATTATATATTCTTTTTCCATATATGGAAAAATCATTATTTCCTCTATTTTTATTCTAAAAGCGTCTTTTTCTTCTCGGTAATATACAAAATAATATAATAATCTACTTCCCTCCATTTGTTACTAGCGCTCGCATAGCTGCAATGGTCACAAACCTAAAACCTTGTAATTTGCTTTAAAGTCATTTGCATGGGTAAGGGGCTCTTTCAGTTTCTGGTGTCCTTTAGTGCCAACCAGTGTTTTCCTTCTATTTTGCAAAAGAGATTCGCACATAAAGAACCTCAAGATAAAAGACAATTGAATTTAGGAAGCTGTTACGCAGACGTCCCCACGTCCTGATCCACCAGTCAGCGAGAATATACTTCGGTTAACATATATCAAAATATATTAATTCCGAGGTTGAGCGATTGGATATTGAATATGAAATTTTGTAGCTTGATGTATATACTTGAAGAAATTTACATGATATACGCCTATTGTTAGTATATATATATATATATATATAATATATATATATATATATATATATAATATAGATATATATAGTATATATATATATATATATATATATATATATATATATATATATATATATATATATTAATTGATTATGCTTTATTTTAATTGACCTCGAGATGGTAAACAGTATTTGATTACTGAAACCTGATACCTGGATTAACCACTAGTTGTAATACAGAAGTCTATATGAATCAATAATTGCTCCTCGCTTATAAAAATCTGTGTTACCTTACGAAGTTCGGGATTTAATGCATTGGTTACACTGAAAAATTATGTTGTAATTTAGTCGTATCATAAATATGAAGCTCTGGGAGTATATTTTTGAAATTTTAAAGATTGTAGGGAATAGGAAGCAGGTAATTAGCTCTTAGAGCTTAAATTACCAAAAGCAACTTAATGTTATTTAGTTCCTCTAATATCAACTCTCGTGATAAATTCCTGCAGTTAATCATTTCTGGTCTTCTATAGGTCAAGTAATTCAACCGAGTGGACGTTTATGACAAAGCTCGAGCTGCAATTAACCCCATTTCCTGGAGAAAAAAAATCATTATCATTATATTCAATATAAGTGCCTTGAATATTCCAAGGTTTGCCTATTAGAATAGTAAAGTCTTAATGGTTATCTAACCGACAGGACTAATCATATTGGCAACAGAAGGCTACACAAATGAACTTTGTTTTGACAGACCCACCTCTAATATGCTTTGGAGGTTTGAATTCTCCAAAACCAATAGTTTCCCACACTTATTTTCCTTTATTTTTTTATTCATTGGAGAATGGTGATTTAATTTTCAAACACCCATAACATTACCTGGTCACTACCCACTGATGACTTTTTATTTCTTTTATAGCATTATTCCTGGAAATCTTACTTTTTACTCTCTAGCTTCCTTTGAATCTACCTTCATAAACTATGAATTCGTCTCAGCATGTTTTATGCAATTGTGATCATCGTCTCAGCGTTATAAAGACCAACAATTAAGTTATTGTTTAACGGTTGTAGCAGTGTGGCAAATGTGAGATTTGAACGTATATTGAATCATAATGACAAATTCAAACACTGCATCTTCAGGGTGCGTTCACACACAGTACATGTTTAGTCACATGTCGGCAAAATAAAGCATCCATTTGACAAACATTGAAACCAGATCAACGATCATTCTACTGGTATTGCAGAGCTGGCTAGGAGTATAGATAAGTTGGTAAGTTGAATTCAACCTGTTTGTGATAAGTGTGAGATATGTTGTCGACGTATGTTCATGACCTGCTTCCCATTAGGGTGGACAAATGCTTTGAATATGGTTAACTCGAACTCGGTGGCAGTCGTCGACTTAGAGAGCGTGGAATAGGACTCAGTCCTGGTCTGCATCTTGTGGGTTTAAATGACGCCTTAACCTTGAGAGGTGTAGACAGTCTAGAGCATTGCTTTATAGGGAGCCAGGTAAAATTGTCACATAAAATCCCCCACCCCCCCCAAAAAAAAAAAAAAATCCCAGAAAAAAAGGTCACATTAATATTTCCCAGATAGTACACCAAAGGTTTTAACCCGGAGTGTTTAGTACAAGTCCGTTGGCGAGTACTGTAAAAAATAAAAAACTGTAAATATCATAAAGATGATGGCATCCAAGAAATATTGCACATTTTCCCCTGTGACTTTATTACCGGCCACCATAAATTAATGGGAATTTTCTTTCTGTGACTTTTTTTTCCTTGCCAAAATTGTGATTTTTTTTTTTCTGTGAATTGTTTTCCTGTGACTTTATTACCGGCCACCACTTTGCAGACAATGACACTGATTTGTTCCTAAACTCGGTGAGCTTATGAATTTTGCTGTTTTGTTTTTGCAGTAAGTGATGTGAGCTTGTTATTTATGATCACCTTCTCAGTAATGAGTTGAAGATCGATTACTGTCGAGAGAGAAAATTGATATATGAGACTTGGAATGCCAGTTCTCTTTGATACTGTAAATGGCTCCAGTGACAGATAGCAGCATTCTCTCAAGACAGCATCTTTCGTTGCTATTTGCTTTGCTAGCTCAGTATCAGTAAGGTAATTGCTTTTACTTTACTCTTCATCCCCTATCTGTCCTCTTTTATACCAGTGTATGAAATTCTATTTTCTCAAGGAATCATGCCTCATTTTTTCTTTTCCCCTCACTAAATCTCTCATTTCCTCATCCTTGCTATTAATAGATGTTATTTCCTTATCGTACATACACACGCAGGCGTGATGAAACGTTTCAAGTTTTGATAAGGCTTCTGGAAGGAGTGGAGGCGGTTGGCGGTGGAAAACCTCCGTATATGAAAATTATTACGATGATAGAATAGTAGAAAGGCCAAGAAAGACCTGGATAGAATGGGCGTAGTACATACATATTTGGAAAGGATTTAATGCCGGTTAAAAAATAGACAATAAGTGTCCGCGTATGACGGTGAACACTGTTCATGACCCTTTTGGATTTATGAAGAAATGACATTTACAATCACTGCTTCAAAATTCGCAGGTTAAAATATACTGAAATCTGAAGAGTTGTCTGAGGAATATGCGGACTTTTCTGCAATGTGCCTTCCTAAATTGATGGACCTATCTTGTTAAGAATGTGAGATAAATTCGTTCAAATACGATGCAGAGTAGATACTTAGAATATCAACACTTGTCTAAACCCTCTACGTGAATGGTTTTCATTAGTATCTGTGGTCCTTAATGGTTGAGGGAGGGTGAATGGTGGGTAAAAATATGTTATACAGTCCAAAATTTTCCAATGTTAATATATATATATTATTATATATATATATATATATAATATATATATATATTAGATATATATATATATTATATATATATATATATAAATGTCATTTCTTCATATATATATATATAGATATTTATATATATATAAATATATAATATATATATATATATATATATATATGATATATATTATTATATATACATATATATATATATATATATATAGATGATATATAGTATATATATATATTTATATATATATATATACATATATTATCTATATATATATATAAAATCCCATTAAAAAAAATATATATATATATATATATATATATATATATATATATATAGTTATCATATATATATATATATATATATAATATATATATATATATATATATATATATATATATATATATATATAGTGAATGTTGCTTACAACATTAACATCGGATAATATATATATATATATATATATATATATATATATTATATATATATATATGATATATATATATATATAATATATATATACTATATATAGTGAATGGTTGCTTACAACATTAACATCGGGATATTATGATATATATATATTATATATATATATATATAGTGAAGTTGCTTACAACATTAACATCGGGTATACTATATATATATCATATTATAATATAAGTATATATATATATATATATCTATATATATTATATATATATATATATATATATATATAGTGAATGTTGCTTACAACATTAACCATCGGGATAATTAGATATATATATATTATATATAATATATATAGATAATATTAGATATATATAGATATATATATATTATATATAGATATATTATATATGTATAATATATATAGATATCTATTATATTATATATATATATATATATATATATGATATGATATGATATAGATATATATAATATATATATATATATATATAGATATTAGAATATATAGTGAACGTTGCTTACACCATTAACATAGGATAATATATATATATATATATCTATTATATATCATATATATATAATATATATATATATATTATATACAGTAGCTATTAACATATATTAATATATATATCTATATATATATATTAGATATATATATATATATATATATATATATATATAGTGAATGTTCCCACAATATTAACAGCGGGATAATATAACAAAATTTTACTGTCACATCAACACGTTAACTGTTGAATGACTTATGAATTCCGACTCAGAAAAATCCCATTTTTTGAAAGTTGAGTCGTCAGATAACACACTCGTCATCCTGAGAACCATATGACGAGCTCAAATTTTTTCCGATCTTTATGTCTTTATTCGCCACACACTTATCTGATATATAAATCATTGAAAACTTCACATATGCCTAATAAGGTAACTTTACCTAAGGTCTTGATTTGGGTATTTCATGTAATTATCATTATTTAGATTAATTAATTTACTTTTAAAAAGTCTTGTTTATCAATTAACAAAGCTTCGGTTTCTTCCCTCAGCTACTCAGTTATATTGGTCCTACTTTTGGCAGAATATATTCTGAACCGCACAATTGCTTTGTAATTAAATTAAAACTGCAGTCCTTGGTTTATTTGCGTATCATCCAATGTTGAGCCCGCTCTACAGCCACGCTGGTTTTTTATCTCAATAGAATTAATTCTTTGAACTCAGAGGCAAATCATGAATCGTAATGGATAGTTTCTTAAATTCTGTATTTATTTCCGGAGTATTGAAGTGATTTCCGCTTTATATATATATATATATATATATATATATATATATATATATATATATAATATATATATATATATTATATATATATGGGTATATAGACATAGACACCTGTCTCTCCGTCTAACTTTCCTTCTGTGGTCGTAAATGCTTCAAACTCAATTTCGATTTGCAACCAAAATGTAACTGATATTTCTTACACAATTTTACTCAGAATTTTCTGATGATTAAATTCAAGATTCACATTTGTTTTTCTACCTCTGATCGTCGCAGAAAAATCCTGTCTCTATCTTCCAGCTGCTGCTTTTTTTCTATGATGTTCTTTTCTATTAATAATACATGCAGAGTATTCCAGCGCAGCGTCCTTTTCAGTAGGAAATCCTTGTGATGACAACTCTTCAATTATTCATCTCCTTGAAGGCGCTGGCTTCGCTGCCATTTTCATCAGTTTTTATGTAAACAAATAAAAAATACGCTTGTTTCTTCGGCGGAATCGAATTTTCTCTACCTATAGCTTATATTGCTGTATGCAACTCTCAGTCACGGCCTATGGAACTTTCAGCCGCGGCCCATGAAACTTCAGCCTCTACCCTCGAGCCTTAGTAGTTTTTAAGATCAAAGGGTGGAAAAAAGTGCAGGCCGAGAGACAAAGCCATCTCAATACTTTTCATTTACAGAAAACTAAAACTATTTGCAAGTGTTTTTTTTAGGATATAACTATAATGTACTTGATATGTATAAATATAATTGTATTACATTACTGAATTCGCATTTACGACACAAAAAGTATGTACTACCACAGATGGATATAGATATCGTTCGGCTACGAAAATAAATGGTAAGCTTAATCTTCAGTTTGTGATTTTAACTCAACATACCCTCCGCTGTCTAAAACAAATAACACCGACTCTCACTGTGCAAAAGAAAAGACAACCTCTTCTATTTTATTTATTTATTTTTTTTTTTTTTTTTTGTAAACACTCTTAATAGCTTATCTCCAAATTTGCCTCTAGTAAATTAGCTAAAAGTGGTTTCGCTGTATTTCTTGAATATATGATATTGTTACCAGGTAAATTACTCGCTAGATCTGTAAATCAGCATCGAATGAATTTGTTATATAGGCCAAATGATGTGGTTTCCTTGCTAACAGCTTTCAGTAGACATGATACCAGTCAACTACCCTTACCACAGATACATAAACACACACACACACACGGTTTCCATAAAATACAACGCAAGAGCTGGTCTGTATTTTATGGAAACCGTGGTGATGTTGATGTATAAAATACTACAGAATGGTTTATTAAAATGAAAAAGGCTGTATACTTCTGAGAAATCGTAACGAAGCTAAGCAATGACTCGAGCCTATAGTACTGTATCCGATTATGTAGGTGTTTAGTTATAAAATGTCTATAAATATCGCTACTTAAAAAAAATCATGCAGTCAAGTCATCAGGCATATTTACAATAGTTTCATACATTTTAAAGGACGTTTGCTCAATTTATAGCATAGTTAATAAAGAAAAAATTACCCCAAATACAAGCGATACCTGTTCAGATGCATTTGAAGCTCTAGATCTGAATATCATGTTAGATCATATATATATATATATATATATATATATATATATATATATATATATATATATATATATATATATATATATATATTGAAAATCAATACAATATAAAAAAAACAAGTCACATAAATGTCAAAGGAATACACCTAATTCCCAAGGGATCGAATGCTGTGTCGAGTGGTAACCGACGGACAGTTCTGTTTTCTGCGATATTGTCAGAGAACTGAGTTTACGTAAACACTATCTGACATCAATAATTGCTATGCTACCATATAATATGATATATGATATATATATATATATATATATATATATATATATATATATATATATATATATATATACATATATATATATGTGTGTGCGTGTATGTATATGTATATATAATTATTGTATGTCTTTCTCATAATCGCTGATCTGTTCATATCACATGCAAATATTATGATAAATATGAAGAAAAGTGAAATGTTCGGAAAGACAAATCATCTGTTTCCATTTTATTTGACTTGAGGCCTTTACACCGTACATGTCAATCAGAGTTTCCGGGATCTCTCAGATTTCCTTTGATTTAAAGCCGAGCGGCTGAAAGAATAT
>NC_061110.1:35005017-35012517 GCF_015104395.2 Macrobrachium nipponense | reverse complement strand
CCATTAGGTTCCGGCGCTTGGCCTTTGGCCTAAATTCTATATTGTTGAACTGATTGATGCCTATATGAGAATGCCTTCGGAAGTTGCTACGAGGATGTAAAGAGAGTGATTAAACGTTCTAGTTTAGTTGTGAAGGTAATTAAGCGGTTGAAAAAATTAACACAAATGATCATAATGTAGAAGATATATTTGGATGATGCTTTTTAAGTTAACTGTTAAATATGATTCTAAACAAGACTAGTGTAAAAAATTTTAGATGTGCTCAGTGCTCTTGAACTTTCCATACAATTCACAATCGAAAGAAGATGGGACTAAAGTCTTTATTCTTGAGGGGACGAATTCAAATTAATAGATGATATTTTAATAGCATATCAATAATGTAATATAATATATTACTTGTTGATAATATATTAATATTAAACCCGGAGTAATAGTGAATTGTTGATGTAAGTAATTGTTTTCTTAAGTTAGCCAGCTCATTACAAGATACGGGTATGTGAAACGAAGATAGAAAAATATTCTACAACAAAACGAAGAATTGTATGGAATACAGAAATGAAAACCATGATAAAGTTGTCTTTTCACAGCACTGACGCTAAAAAGATAATAATACTGATATTTCGTGTTCCATAACAAAAGCGCCATCTAGAGTCAGGTATGGCAGAATAGGACGACAGATAAAAGAAGAAAATAATAGGGCTTGTAAATATTTGAACCATTCTTATGCCAGAGAGACAGGAAGGTATCCGGACAAAAGGTTCTGTGAACACAGAACTTCAAGAATTAGTACTGAAATGATGCTTCCACATCTCATTTGGGTATGAAAAACCCAAAATGAAATTCAGTAATTGTTAACTGACGATAAAAAGTAATACTATAGAGAGAAAAAATGAAGTTTCGGAAAGGGCACGGACAAATTCTATGAATGCAGTGACTGGAAACAAATCCCGCAGTAGCCTAGACTGGATTGATATGGATTACATCTAGCGGGCAATCGACTTCTTGGGTACGGTTATAAGAGCCAACATGTTAGTTTGTTTGTTTGAACTGCATCATTTACCTGGTAATCCCAATCCGACTTTGGGGAAAGCCATATGGTAATATCATAATTATCCAGCTTTTTTCTCTTTCCTTACATTTGTACTGAAGAATGGGGCACTAGCTTTTGACAACTAAAGGTTTTGTGCTTTTATAACAATTTACAGTACTTAAAAAAAACGCTGTACAATAATGATATTTTTGCCGCCTTCATTTGATTGTTGTTTGTATGCAAATAATAATAATAATAATAATAATAATAATAATAATAATAATAATAATAATAATAATAATAATAATAATAATAATAATAATAATAATAATAGCACAGGTGGCTGGGAGAGCCTTTTTAACACTGAAAAAGGCAGCATCATCATCTGTCGTCCACGTAAAGGATCTCTTGGGGCTCATTAGTGGTCGAAGTGGATTTGCTGCAACTGCAAGATTGGGTAAAAATTCTGTTAACTGGTTAGTAAGCCCAATTAATGACCTTAAAACTGTCAGATTTGCTGGCTTTGGGAACTCAGAGATAGCTTGAACCTTCTCCTTATCGGTTGCAATTCCATCTTCAGATAATGTGTATCCACAAAATGATACGGTAGGGCTAGCAATAATAAACTTTTCTGCATTTAAAGTAATACCATGAGTCCTACAACGTGACAGTTCCACGTTGGACAAGTCGATTTCGCTCTCGGCTACCAATCCTGTGGTCCAAAGTTCGATTCTTGGCTCGGCCAACGCAGAACCAGAGGAATTTATTTCTGGTGTTGGAAATTTATTTCTCGATATAATGTGGTTCGGATCCCACAATAAGCTGTAGGTCCCGTTGCTAGGTAACCAATTGGTTTCTAGCCATGTACTATAAATATCTAATCCTTCGGGCCAGCCCTAGGAGAGCTGTTAATCAGCTCAGTGGTCTGGTAAAACTAAGATATACTTAACTTAACCTACAATGTGACAAAAATTTGTTAACCTTGCATAAGTGAAAATAATAAGCCCTATCACATATAAGAATATCATCCACCACCTTTACACAATTTTGGATGCCTTGAAGAGCAACATCACCTCTCCTGCAGTAGTTATCCCCTGAGGCGCTGAATCCCATAGGTGTATGACGATAGCGATTCTGACCATAGGGCGTGATGAATGTTGTAAGGGCTTGGTCCTCCTCTGCTAGTGGGATCTGCCAGTACCCACACAATGCATCCATGGTGGAGAAATATCTGCAAGTAGGATTGATACTCCTGATTGCACTAAATGAATTTAACTTGCCTAAATCTGTGGTGACACGAACACCACCTATAGTTTTGGGCACAACCACTAAGGGGTGACACCATGGGGACAGCTGATCCCCAAAATGTTCAATGATACCTTGTGCTACAATTGCCCCCAACTCAGTCTTGACATCCTCTTGAAAGGCTAGTGGTATTGTATGTGGAGTATAGATTGCAAAGAGCTTGATATCCTCTTTAAGGTGAATATGCATGGGCAGCCCAGTCATTGGCTTAAGTTGTGCTCCTTGATGAAACTGCTCCTTTGCCATTAGCACATCGTTATATTCCTTGAGAAAGTATTGTCTGGCTTCTTCAGGTGAGAACGTGGCAGTGGGTGGAGAAACAGATGTAGGTTCAGATGCGTTAACTTGGCTGGATGGCACCTGACTGGTTCCTGCTGAAGTTCTGCTCAGTTTCCTCTCTTGCATTTGACGCAGGAAGTCCCAAGGAATGATCCTTTGGTGTCAGAGGGCATCATAACACAGTAGGGGTGTTGGGAGAGAACTCAGGACGTCAATATACCCCTTATATGAGATATTGCCACATGTCATCACGGCCTCCATTGATCACAAAACTTTACCTTCCATGGTGGCTGCCACAATTCCTCGACAGTGATACCCAGTGCTTGTAGATGCTGCACTCCAAAAACAGTGGTATCTGCACCAGTATCAGGGATAACGTTGATCTTCCCTGATTACCACCATATGCAACATGCAAATTGATAGGCGGTGAGGGACAATCTTGAGGGCATAAAGTGACAGAACGTACAGCTGGGAAAGATAACTTGATCGTGTTCAATTTATTTTCCTTTGAATCCTTTGACTCACTAGTTCCCTTTGACTTTTTCTGTGCACAGCAAACATCATAGCGGCCAAATTTATAGCAAATTCGTCACTCCTTAGCCAATGTGGGAAATACAGCAGTGTATGGGAAATGGTCAATTTTAGCACAGTTCCTGCAATTGTGAGATGCTACCTTAAACGTGTCACTATGGTGCTGTTGACCACAATTCTTGCATCTGCTACTTAAAGAAGAGTTTTTCAACTGTGACTAACTTTTCTTAGGTTGTGACGGCATAGCAGCAACCTTCTGTTGCTTCTTGTAGTTTGACACAGCACGTACTGAAGTCTGTGGAGCCTTTAGCTCAGGCATTGTCTTCTTTGCAGCTTCAAAAGCCCTGCAAGTTAGCATTACTTCCTCAAGTGTTGCTGTAGTTGGCATGATGATGAGCTTCTTGGTGAGTTCTTCATTCCTTATGCCAACTAAAATGGTGTTTCATTTGCGCCTCCGCGCAGTCAACGCCTTTACACAAATCAACCTCCTTTGAGAGCTGTTGTAAATGAACAAAAAAAATCTGTTAATGACTCACCTTCTGCTTGCTTGCATTGCATAAAAGCTAAACGGTGAAGTGCCTCATTCTGCTAACCCTTTATATAAGTTTCTATTTAAGTCAAAAAACCATCCAAAAGCATAGGTGAGTCTGGCTGAATACCTAAATTGTGTTCTAACAAGTATCTCATCTCAACATTTAGACATGCCCTTAGCTGTTTAAATTGCATAGGTTGAGGTAAATTATCCAATTCTACCATAACAGCGTAATCCTTCTATCTCTGCTTCCATTCTGTGTATTGTCTGTAGGTGACATCATGAGTTAATGGCGGAGGCAGATTTACTGTAACCTTAGGTACTTCCACAGCTAAATCAGGCACTTCAAGAATGCTTCCATATGTAGGCACTGCTAGGGGGCCCTATGCTACCACTTGCTTGAGGTGGGGGTGCCTGGGGCCAGTCATAGCTTCAATTAATGCTTTAAATTCTTCCTGATGCCTGACATTATCTTCTTTTCTTCTTTCTTCATCTTGTTTTCTTCTTTCTTCATCTTTTCTATCCATGGATCCAAACATCTTGCTGATAAAATCCATGCCCGAAGCGGTTGATGAGGGAGAAGTAGATCTTGATGTGTTGGAGATGACATCATGTCAGTGGTGGTTGAGGAAGAGGGGGAAGAAACCTCCGAAGTCTTCGGTTTCTTCCCTTTATCGTGTTTTGGCAGCATAAATAGAAAATTCAAATGAAATTAGAGAAAATATAGCTCAGCACCCTCAGTAGTAACGTCACAATGAAATCACAAACGATAGCCAATCACCTACTACAATAGCTCTAGGCAACAGAGCAAGATCGGAGCTGGAAACACTGTGACCACTGTGGCTTCTTGTGCTGTTGGATGCACAGTGACAGTTTGAGCAAGTAGTCTCCCCTCAAATGCTGGCAAGTATGGATGTGACTTTGTTCCGTCCTCTGCAGACAGCCAACGCACATTAGTCTTAATTTCGGAAGCCACCACGATATATTGAGTCACTGTAATAAAGCCCCAACAATATACTGAGTCACTGTGATAAAGCCCCAACAATATATTGAATCCCTGTAAACCACACAAGCTCACTGCCAATATATACGTACATCCAAACAAAGTTCAGGTTCACTGCTGCTGAGTAACTTCGTTACGATGAACACAAACACTCGGTTCTTGCTTGCTTTGACCATGTCAGTTGGAGAAGTTAATAAATGATCGAAATTCACTTATGGCAAGTCACTCACTGCGCCATCTTTCTTATCATTCAATAGATAGTTAATAAAGGGCTTCACTGAAACACTTGCATAAGTCCTTACGCCATATAATGTGTGAAATGATCAGTATAAAAGTAATACACAGGAGGAGCTGTGAACAGTGGCAGGCTATGAGCATAGATTAATTGCAGTAATACCAGATAAAGACAATATGAATAGCACACCACATAAAATGTTATAAATGCTACATAATATTCCCTATACTCCAATAAATATGAATACTTGAATTTATGTATTCCTAACACAACATGTATGCTAAATATGTATTAGAAATACAGGTACATATTAATGATAATAATAATCATATGTATAAGTAAATAATTATAATGATAATCCATCACCTCCCACCACAGGACCACCTACCTTCAAGCGGGAGGGACCCAGGGAGGACATCCCTGGACCCATCCTCCTTATATTTGGTGTCGTCAGCAGGGGGTCTGTCCCATGCTGATCTCCTATTGGCTGGTGACAGTAAGTCTTCTTTTTCATTAGTGGCTTAAGCCAGGTCTCAAGCCACTTTCTCCAGGTCGATGGTTTCGATGCTGCAGGCTCTGCAACATTCTGGACCCTCTGAGCTGTGCAGTAACGTTGTTTGATGATGCATTACGCTGCAAGATGTCACGGCTAATTTGATTTTTGTTGGCTGCTGGAGTATCTTGTTCAGGGGCGTTGTCTTCCAAAGAGTTGTCGTGATCAGTGGTGTCAGTGTTGGTGGCAGGTTTTCTCATACTAGTAGGGAGATGAAATTCTTCCTGCATTGTATTTAGTCCTGGTTTTATTTGCTGGATTAGAGGCGCCTCCAGCAGGCGTAACCGATGGGCATCAAGGGCCTTCCCGATTGCCACCAACAACGACACCACCGATCATGTCAACTCTACGGTAGACAAAGCCCCCTACCGAGGTACTCCTGCAGCCAACGAAAATCAAATTAGCCGTGATGTCCTGCAGTGTAAAACAGCATCCAACAACGTTACCGCACAGCTCAGGAGGTCCAGACGGCTGCAGAGCCTGCAGCTTTGCAACCATCGACTCTGCAAAAGTGGCTTAAGATCTGGCTCAAGCCACCAATGGAAAAGAAGACTTACTGCCACAAGCCAATAGGAGATCAGCATGAGACAGACCCCCTGCTGACGACCCCAAATATAAGGAGGACAGACACCAGACCAAAATCTACGGGCTGCTCTGTGAGCAAGAGCCCGTGCTGGCATAAAGCCAGCTTAATCTTAACAACAACAACAGACCAAAAGCCGTGCACCTCAGCTTCTCAGCCTAAAGGATGTCTGGCAGCTCCAGACGAAAGCTCTCCTCAAGAAAGAGAGAGAGAGAGAGAGAGAGAGAAGAGAGAGAGAGAGAGGAGAGAGAGAGAATCATTAATGACTTTGATGACTATGATGTCATAGTTCATCTGTAAAATTCAAATATATACGCCAATCTTAACCCTGTATTTGATAATGACCTGAACTATCAGAGCAATAGCATTTTACAGCAATTCGTTAATACAGAAATATTTATAAAGAATACTTACAAGTAGGAAAGGGGCGAGGTTGACTAATTTGCAAAAAATTATGGCGACCAGGAAATGGGACCAGGAAATATTTTAAATTCTTCACTGAGATGATATTTCCCATCTGAAGGAAATCCTACGTGTTGTCTTTATATTGAGTGTGTGTTAGATTGAGAGAATAGAGTGAAAGCAGATCAAATGGATACACAAGCTGAGCATAAATATAAACAATTTCACTTCAATAACAATGGAAGGCCTATATGCACAGATAATCTTTAGCCACATAACACACAGAAAGCAGAAGTTTATACTCAAAATAAGGAATCTCTCCTAGATAGTGACCCCCAAGGGTTTAGGGGTCATTATCCAGTACTAATAATCCTTGGGGGTAATTTCTTTATGATATTACAGTCTTTTATTTATGTTTTTACGGTAATCCCAAAAGGGCTTGTACTAAACAAGCCGCAAAGGTGGACACATACCGGGTTAAAACCCTTAAGGGTCACTATCTAGGAAAGATCCAAAATAAGAATACGTAGAGGCACAAACCCATTACTCGGTTCACAAAGAATGCAAAATTAATAACGGAACTGAGCAGATCTTTTAATCAGTTCAATGTTATTCACTTGGCCTTCATTACCTAGGTGACATACCTTATCTAAAATAACACACTAGTTAATCCACTAAGTCCTATCATTAGCACAATAGTCTCAGTTAATTAAAGATTAAAAATATCTGACCAAGTTACTTTTACTCATTACGTGTCCAAAACTTTAATACGCCTGTTTTTGCAAGACATGAAAATTACCGAGTAGAATATAATAGAAAGTTAGAGAAAAAATATTCCATAAAACTCCTACGCTGTCTACTTTTGAACAAGGTTTTTGAAATGCTGATCTAGTTCCTCATTAAAAAAAATAACAACCTTATGGGTAGTGCATAGATATATGAAATACTAAAAAAAGAGTTAGTGTAAAAATTTTCCCGGAAATATCTGATTTAGAGCAAATATTCCATGTTCAGAAATCATTAATTTCATTTGAGCCAAACATCCAA
>NC_061110.1:34992517-35000017 GCF_015104395.2 Macrobrachium nipponense | reverse complement strand
TTAGGTCATACATTTATATAAAAGATAAATTCAGTATGGATGTTAAACGTAACTTGTGTGAAAAGTTCCGGCCGACCTTGGTTCCGGCTATCTCAGGAATAAATCCATTAGACCCTCTGTGACTTTTTTTTTACCTAGATCAGTTTTACAGTAGGAAATATTCTCCCAGGCCAGTTTCCCGAAGGAGGAATTTCATCCTAGGAGAATATTCACCCTTTGGGCTAATTCCCCTCCAGCCCTACCTATCCAAGATAAAAACACAACTACAACAAATCGGTACACTAGCACAATCACATCATCATATTGATTGTGCTTGCTTATTTTTGTAGGGTCTACATCGTTCCTCATTTTGTTGAGCCGGTAACCCTACTAGTTAGGCAGTACTATTAATAGTTTTGTTGAATAAGTTGCTATTCTAGGGTATACCTGATTTCGAATCACATAAAAACTTTATTTTATTCTTAAATGTCGCATATCTTCATTTTTGGGCACCTTGTTTCGAATAGTTCGGTGCTGTTATTCGGAGTTTTTTTTTCTTTTCTAAATATAGGTTCTAATAATCTAAATTCATTATTGTTCCTATATGTTTATGCTTTCCCTAATGTATTCACGTAGGTCTTTCACATTTCTGTACTATATATACTTTATCGTAATGTATATCAAAACTCTCTTGATATTCAGTTCTTCCTTCAATGTGTGTCTAAAGGTGATTTATATATTAGTTTCTTCGGTTTGCTAATTAAGGCTATGTACGTATAATTACCCGTAAATTATCACTATTTAATTTTTACTAGAAGCTACATTACTTGTGTCAATGTCCTCTTTCCTATCATGTTTGATGATCATCGGTTAGTAATCCTACGTTCCTTGGCGTTTACTGTGTGCCCTCATGTTAATTGTTTTCTGTTAACATGAAGGTCAGTTTTGATTATTAATATGAATTCATTGTTTTCTCTCTGGAGCCCTTTAACGTTCTTTCATTCCATCTTTGTAGAATCAAGGATAACCCAGTTTTATTTTAATGTTTCACTTTAACTAATAACCAGGTAAAATTGTGTATCAGGAAAATTCGGTAGTTACCCCTCTTGGCAAAGTTGAAAGGCATATTTGCAATTTAGGCTTTATTTTTCAGAATTCATAAAGGCATATCCAGACGAGCGGGACTGATCGACGGGCAAGCATGTCATCAGGCTTAAGGTATATAGAATCGGGCTTATATACCGGGCAAGCCAGCGAAATGGTCGTCCCCGGTGATCTGAGGCAGAGTCAAAATATACAGGGTCTGCTCACGAGGCGGTACTAAAACCTATCCCCGCCCCTTGTGAAACGTCATCAGTTACAAAAGGACCATATCTTTATGAAACTATATTTACGATAACATTTTCATATAACTATTTTTGCGATGGCGTTTTTTTATATAAATTTTCCTTTTATTGCATGTTGCTGTATAGTACGTTACAGTACAAAGAATGCTCTTTCAAATGATATATAGCACATTACAATTACGATTACTTTCAAACCCACAAGCGCGCACAGAAAAAATTATCTACGCACACAAAAATGTGCAATTACTTCATCCGTCAACCTACATACATTCACGTTTCGTAGCGTATCTGCCTAAGGGATGATGATAGAAAGAGACTGAAAAATGGATTAGAAAGGTGATAAAATTTACTATATAATGCATAATAAAGTTGATAGGTGTTCTCTGAAATTTTCGAGGAATTCTAGGTCAAAGACGGACCAAAATGTTAAAATTTTATGTAAATATTTACCGCATTTTTCTTACATAATTTTTCATCTTATTACGTTTTGCCATATACCATGTAAAAGTACAAAAAATGCCCTTTCAATTGGTATATGTGTTAGATCTGAAATCTAGCCCCGCCCCAGACTGACGAATAACTTTTTGTACTTTTTTCGAAAATATAATCGTTTGAGGCATGCATAATTAATACCTTTATGTATATAGTTTGTGTTATATGTAAACTTATGTGTTCGGAAGTATATTTATGTGATATGAAGTGCTAATGAGAAATTTGCTGGAAATGTGTTCCCTATATAATTTTCTTCATCATTTATGCCTTTGATACTTTATATCGTATATGATGTAATTCTTATACTTTTGATATTGGATTCTTTTTTGTGGTCAAATCGTGCAAATGCAACTACCATTTTTTACACTGCCCTGTATCCACATTTTCTTCATATTTATTGCATAACAATAAATATTCACAATAAGATTTGGAAAATATAATTAATCTGTCATTCTAACCTTTATCATAAAAAAAGTTGTTTTTCAAAGTGAGGTATAAACACAGTTACAGAACTAAATACATTTCTTAAGAATTATTTAAAATCTTGATAATATTACTACCTGAAAGAGAGAGAGAGAGAGAGAGAGAGAGAGAGAGAGAGAGAGAGAGAGAGAGAGAGAGAGAGAGAGAGAGAGTTGTCATGTTAAAAGAAATGGACTTGAAGAGAATACAGCAAACCAGTATATAGGCAAGTAAATAAATAAGTAAAGAATAAACATATGAAGAAAGCTGGAGTAGTTATGTGTGTTCAAACTGGTATATTTTGTGAAATAAAACAAGGTTTGGTGACTAAATGAGAGAATGGGAATTTAAAAAATCAAACATGTAACCTCTACAGATTTTATCATCAAGATTTTATGAAAAACACCACGTGATATGGATTAAATGTATAAAAACTAAGGGTTCTTTAAGTAATTCAGTGGAGAAACATGGGAGTGTTACCCTTGTGACGTCACAGTATTAGTTCCGCCCCCACTGCCGAGTTGAGCAGACCCTATATACTTTGAATGGTTATTAAAAAACATCAAGCATGTGACCTCTTAATAGGTTTTATCAAGATTCTATAAAAAAAACCATGCGATATGGATTAAATGTATAAAAACTAAAGCTTCTTTAAGTAATTCAATGGAGAAGCACGGGTAGTGTTACTCTTCTGACGTTACAGTATTAGCTCCGCCCCCACTGCCGAGTTGAGCAGACCCTATTACTTTGACTCTGATCTGAGGCAAGTACTGGAGGTACGACACTACCAGACTTACGTTATCATAGGGACCCCATAAAAAAAAAATAAATAAATAAATAAAAGGACTGTTTTTTTATAGATTTTTTTAACTTGAATTGACATTTAATATTCACCCAAATAAAGAAAGGTCAATTCATTAGGTAACTGGATCTCACATAAATAAACGTAAGGTAATGCCTTATTAATCTGAAAATATATAAACAAAATATATGATACATATATACATACAGTAATATATATATATATATATATATATATATATATATATATATATATATATATATATATATATATATATATATATATATACATATGCATAATTATGCAGTCACGACTCTCTATACCGACACCAATATCTAAAACTATTCTTATAGTTCCAGAGTTTGTGTTTGTCTGTATGGTGCTTTTACGTCGCATATAATAAGTGGTTATTCAGCAACGGGACCAACGGCTTTACGTGACTTCCGAACCACGTCAAGAGTGAACTTCTATCACCAGATATACACATCTCTAACACCTCAATGAAATGCCCGAGAATCGAACTCGCGGCCACTGAGGTGGCAGGTCAAGACCATACCGATCACACCACTGAGGCGCTTAGCTCCAGAGTAAAATAAAAATTGCGACTGAATGACAAACATTTTTTGATAGGACTTATTCCTAGACACAATCCCTACCAAGGGAAGAAAGAAAGATTTAACAAAAATATTCCTGTTCAATCCAGCTTTTCTTCAAGGTCATTTGCCCAAATGTCTGCTGTCATAAAAAGTTGTTGTTCGTCTGGCAATTTTGGTTCACACTAATTCCAATAGCTCTCTCTCTCTCTCTCTCTCTCTCTCTTTCGTAGACCGTTTTAATAGTTGTTACTACGTTTCTGTTCGAATTCTAGTCTCTCTCTCTCTTTTTAGTTATTGTTTCTGTACATCTATTCGAATTCCTCTTTAGTCATAGTTTTTTATATCTATTCGAATTCCTTTTTAGTTAATTTCTTTGTATCTATTCGAATTCCTCTCTCTCCTCTCTCAGACCGCCGTTTTAGGTGTTACTACGTTTCTGTTCGAATTCTAGTCTCTCTCTCTCTTTTTAGTTATTGTTTATGTATATCCATTCGAAGTCCTCTTTAGTTATTTTTTTTATATCTATTCGAATTCCTCTTTAGTTATTTTTCTATATCTATTCGAATTCCTCTTTAGTTATTTTCCGTATATATATCTAATCGATCGAATTCCACTTTAGTTATTTTCTTTATATCTCCATCGAATTTCCTCCTCCCCCGCCCCCCCCCCCCTCCACCTTCTCTCTCTCTCTCTCTCTCTCTCTCTCTCTCTCTCTCTCTCTCTCTCGAGTTGTTTCCAATCGAGCCCCTGCTAATTTACTATGTTGCATGTTTGTATCTTGTATTTGTACCTTTGTTATTAGTGTGTGGAATCAGCGGCCACGATGAAAAATGTACTGGCACTCATTCTCATATACTAGTTTCTATAATCATGTTCATAGGCATTTTGTATACCTAATATTGTTGCATGGCTCCAGTAAACATCTATTTAGCCAATCTTTGCACCGCATTCTTGTTTTTTTCTTTATACACACGCAAATTGTTATGCAGTACGACAGTTTCTTTGCTGAGCAATATTATCCTTGTTTTTCGTACGACGCTCGACAAGGTGCTGGCATTGTCAGGCAAGTCTGCTCATTTGTCAACATTCACGGGTAAGCCCGGCAGAATTTGTCCACCAACCGTGTTCCCCGGCGATCACGTCCGCTCGTCTGGACAGGCCTATTTCAGTGTATTGTACTAATGAAGTATTTATCGTAATCTCATGTGACTGATTATGTTGATGACAGTCATAATCAGTCACTAAAGCTTATACTACAAATACCAGCTAAGTTAAGTAAAAATGGTTTCCGCCAGTTATGACATCCTTGGTCATTATTTTCTCTTTTTTTCCTTAAAATATGAAGACACTTTTCTTCGATGACCTTTATGCAACATAAGCTTTGGCGGGACATCACAGTTCTTTACCTTTAAGACTACAACTACTCACAGAGTGATAGTTCATTAAAGTTAAAAACGACCTTGAAAGACAAACGGATATTTCATCAACAGCTCTGATAGCCTTCATTTTCATGGTCTGTGTGGAAGAGACTTCCAAAATAATGATATTCTGAGTTTGTGGTACGACCCCAGACATAGGCTTGGTTAATTAAAGTTACACGAAACTTCTGTCCAAAATCCGTTTCTGCTAACTATATTTTGCTATTTATTTAGTCAAATGTTTATTTCACCCTTTCTTCTAAAAATTAAATATTTAATTATACAGCCAGGATTCTAAACACACTCAGGGTGTTATTACCAAGTGTTGAAATTTCCTGAGAAACAGTAAATGACCAAGGAAGTAAGGCTCAGGATTTTAAATGATCACATCTGAACATGTCTCTTCACTAGCTCACAAAATTACGTCCCCAACGAGACAGTTTTAACCTGTAGAGAGAGAGAGAGAGAGATAGAGAGAGAGAGAGAGAGAGAGAGAGAGAGAGAGAGAGAGAGAGAGAGAGAGAGAGAAGCGATCTACTAAGTGGATTAGTTTCCCATTTGAAGTTGGTTTGACTAGTACCATAAGCAATGTGTTACTTTCTTCAGCGTTCGCTTCAAGAGAATCATCCATTTGCTCTTAAATTATTACCTGAAAACTTCTCTCCATCGAACACAAATGAGAACTTTTCGTGTGCTCAGTTTTTTTTATACAAGAGTTATCAGGTTTCATGTTTCCTATGAGTAAATTATTTAAATAAAAAATATAGATGTTGCTGCCATTTACTTGATAAGCAATAAAAAGCTTAAGTATTTATTTTTTTAACAGCAATGCAATATACATTTTGTATAGAATAAAATACTACTTCATCTGGTGATCAGAAACTATTGCCCCATTTAAATAGTAGGTAATAAAACTAGATATTAATTCGGTTATAAGTGAAATTCTATTTGAATCTTAAGTGTTTACATAGATTTCATCGACACTAAATTTCGAATAGTCAGTTTGTGGTAAAGGATTGAACACTCGTAACTTCAATAGTTTTAAAAGCTATTTCTCAGGTTCTTAACTAACCGCAGTAGTCTCACGGCATCAAACTTAAAAAATAAAAATAAACCCAAATAACACTACCGGTAAAAAACCCTTTATATTTTACAACTTATTCTTAGAAGTAAACAGCATAAAAATTACTAAAGGTATTTTATTTTGTATTTCATTTGCAACTGAATTTCTTGTAAAAATTAGATTAAACAATTGCATTAATTAATATTTAAATATCAAAATTACACTTTTGAACCCTCAATGCAGGGCACGTGTTTTATATCATTACCGTCAGGTCCCATTCTTACTTCAAAGTTTCTGGAGTGAAAGCAATGGACAGTTCTTGATTAATAGAAGTATTGTTAGCAATGTTTCAGTCAATATCCTGTAAAGCAAAAAATCTGCGGCAGGACGATGATGTTATAAAAAAATTACAAATAATGTCCGTCATAATAATCCCATTTTCTCCAATACAAACCAAAAAATCTAATCCTCACTCTAGGGTAGGAAAAGAATGACAAACTCCAACAAATCAAAGGTTCATAAAAGAGCCAACTAATGAAGTGACTGTAGTCAAGGCATAGAAAAATGAACGTGCCAGCTGTCGACCCAATTAGAAAGACCAATTTGCCAGGGGTTTAAAGTAAATGCTTACCTTAATCTGGTAATATAGTTCCTTGGACGTGATTTGTTAACCAAACCAATACCTGTAAACTTTGTTGTATAAAAGCCAAACTTGAGCATAGAATTGTCTAATGTATTCAAAATGTTAACATAGGCCTGCCCATAGCACTAAAAAATTTAAAATATTTAAAATTCATCGTCCTTTTAAGATGAGTGGTATACATAGAGAAAAGCAACAAACTCTGTAAGAAATGTCTGCAATTTTATGTAATTACACAAATTATAATGATAATAATTAAACAAAATGATAAGGTTAATTAAAGGTACAGTTAACTCTAGTGAACGAAAGAATTTACTATGAATATAATTTTCTCTAATTCAGATCAACCACTAAATAAAGGATTAAAAATCAGACATGTGCTACCAAGCTAAGGGGCCATACGTAACCAAAAGTGCCCAAAGTAATGTCCGTACAACAGGTGAAGTGGTCAGTTGCCGGGTAAAATTACGAAAGTTTAATTTCGTCTAAGATTTTAAGCAAGGGTTTAACACATTCTAGCATTAGTTTCCAGGACTGATCACTCTTAGTTTAACTTTGCTTTACTGGAATAGAACCAACTTCATGTGATTGCATAAAAACCATCGCTAAGTACCGTATTATATTAAAAATTATAAGAGGCCTGATCGTTGTATCATTATAAATAATTATATTCAAGTAACACTTTTAAAATAAGTCAATTTG
>NC_061110.1:34972517-34987517 GCF_015104395.2 Macrobrachium nipponense | reverse complement strand
TGTGATCCCTAGTTCATTGACGCCGAAATAAATTTCTTGGTAGATAGTTTTACTAAACTGTGTTACCCAAAGTTTTTTATATACAGTCTCTATCTAAAGCTAGATCGATGTTTTACGCCCCTCATGATATAACTGAAAGGCAGATTTTAAGGATCTCCTTGCTCCTTCTTAATAGAGAACTTAATAAAATTTTCTAGGCAGCTTAAAGGCGAAAAAAAGAACGGCTTCAACGTAGTAGTTTTTCAGTACAACAGTACAATCAAGAAGAAACTCATTAAAAATACCCGGGTAATAGAGAGAATGTAGGAGTATAGGTATACCTTGTAGTGATTGCAATGAATGTACGTGGGAGAAAATGGAGGGCGGTTCCATGATAAGAGAAGGGAAGAACACGTTGCTGCTTGCAGAAGGGGAAGTTCATACAGTGCAATTGCGCAACATACATGGGAGAAAAACCATGCAATAAATTTTATAGGTACAAAGGTTGTTTTTGCATGTAACGACAGGACTTTGAGACGAGTAGTAGAAGGGGCGTTAATTTCATTAAACGAGACCTTTGCAGGAAATACTGGTATTACAGAAAATACAGCTATTTGTGAAGATATATGTAGAAAACGGAAAGTTTCAAACTTTAGAAACATATGTGCCAATAACGATGCTGCTTCCTCTCCTGTTTACTCCACTCAGGTCATTTCTCCAACAACCACCCAACCAGCAGAGAACAAGCAGTTGACAATAGAACATTCCCCCACGAAGATCAAGACGAATTCTGAAAGAACGAGGGCTCAACCGCCTGATCATTCATAATATAAGCTAGCTTGTTACCTAACCGCTGTTTTTTCAAATGTTTGTGCTCTTACTTGTTAGTTCCTTGAGGTGACATATCACATTTTAGTGAACAAGACCACAGTTGATGGTCGAAAGCTTTAATCCTGTACAAGAAATATATATTTTAAACTACAAGAGGATTTTACTTCATTGTGGATTGTATCCCCATTTACTTAGAGGTACGACATAGTACCTGGCTTCTGCATATATATATATATATATATATATATATATATATTATATATATATATATATATTATATATATATAATATTTATTTATATATATATATATATATATATATATATATATATATATATATATATATATATATATATATATATATATATGCATGCACTACTATAATAATTCTAGGTAAATTTCACTTTCCAATTGTTAACCATAAATCAGCCAGCAATATTGAGAATTCAACATATCTTGCGAAGACCATGAGAAAATCCCTTACGGTCTGAATAATATCACTACCGTAGCAACAATCACTTTTGCGGAGGAGTATAAGCTCTGTTTTTTTTTTTATATATCGTGATAAAAAAAGTTAACGCGTCTATAATCAATGTTAGATTTTATTAATAACTGCATAACAATAGGAGGACGATGGTGCCCATGAGTTGCAGAAATGGAAACTTGAATCATTCTAAATCCTTCATTTAAAATTATTCAAATGTAGAAAGGTTTCCCAAATACTTCCACGTTTACCTGGAATTTGATCATCCGTCTCTAAGCCATAATATATATATTTTTTATGGAATATATATGAGACACTTACATTGACAAAATCTATAGCACTTTGAGGTTATGGGGAGAACGATTACAGGAACACCAAAACATTGTATCCCAGATGGGGATAATTATCGCAAGAGAATGGTCGGTCAAGATCAGTATGGAGATAAGTGTTTGATAAGCTGCTGATGTGAATTTCCGCTGCGAACATTTTCTCAACGTAAGATCCCTCCCGGAGTCAGCAAAGGATGATGTGGAAAGAATGAATTTCATCATTACTTTCCATCAACTGCCTGTCTGTGCCTCACTCATGCTATATGAATCATATTCCAGGTGTTTGATTAAAAGATCATGTGGGGGAGGGGGGGGGGGGGGACGCTTGCGGGCTGTGTGGGGTGAAGGTGACGATTTCTCATACGAGGCAACCCAGTTACTGCTGCAAAATTAAGAGCCTTTCCCATTTGAGATCTCTAGGACTTAAACATGGAAAATTATTATGTTTCGGTACTTATCTTTCATCTCCGCTCTTGTTCTCTTTGCAAGTATGTGCGTATGTATATAATTTAGTTTTTATTCTATTTGCTGGGCGTTTGGGCATCTTGAATACCAAAAGGAAAGGTTATCCTATTCTTCTTCAACAGTAATATCAGCACCATTTTTCATGTATTAGTTTCAGCGTTTCAAAAAGTGAGAACACGATGGAAGAGGAGAAAGATGATAAGAAAGACACGAAACACAATAGAGCCGGGTTGCATTGAAACTTGCACCAATTTAATGGTATTTCAATGGTATTGTTACAAGTGTTAGTTGAGTTCCGGGAAATCCCAAGCATGATCTCTAATTCCATACAGGAGCGTTGGAGGCACCGTCTATTGACTCTTCTTGATTACTGCATGTTCTAGCAAACATGAGGCTCTTTTCGCCTCAGGATAAAGCTTTTCGTATATCATTCAGCTGGTGCATGGTATCACAAAGAAAGCTAACTT
This sequence comes from Macrobrachium nipponense, assembly GCF_015104395.2. NCBI lineage: Eukaryota > Metazoa > Arthropoda > Malacostraca > Decapoda > Palaemonidae > Macrobrachium > Macrobrachium nipponense. Next base: position 34,984,963 of record NC_061110.1, on the reverse strand, counting down.
TCGCGGAAACTCAAAGATTTCATCGTTTGAGTTGGAATGTACTCGCCAAACACTTGTACTTGCAAAGCTGTTGCAATTTACACAGCTGATAGAAATATTCATTACGAAAGGCCTTTGTGGTCCTGGTTTTTATTATTTGTTAACGGGTTTGGATATTATGAATTCCATTATTTAAAACTAAATAATGAAAGTAAATATGGAAACGTGAAATGAACTATTTCTTCTGGTTTTAAAATTCTTGTTACAGATGCAAAATATGGTTTTATAAGATATTAAAGATGATCTTTTTTTCGTTATGGCATGTCTTTTATGAACTAGATCTGATCGTAAATAATCGTTTTCACTGACTTGAATCAATCAGAATGAAAGTATTTGAAGTAAATTCATTTCACTATTGAAATCGTGTTACCTAAACGCTGTAGAGAAAGTGCTTTCAGGAATCGTCAAATCTCATACAATTCTGTGTATCTCCGCTTCGAAAGACCGTGACTGTACCTCTCCTAAAAGTCGACGATCAGTAAATATATACTAATTCGTAGGTTGATGGTGATTAAAATCCATTAAGATGTCTAGCAACAGCAATGTTCAGCTGTAGCAATATTCTAAAACCACGTGTGTTTTCAATGAATCATAGATAATACAACATATAAGATGCAGCAATATCAGAAATAGTTGCCAATAAAAAAAAGTATCAGCATGAATTTGCAGAAAAAAATAAATTTCTGAATGTTGTTAAGTTTAATAAATGAAAAAAAAATTGTCATCAGTAATTTGCTACTTCCAAATTAACGTTCATTGTCTATATATTCAAATATTCAAATAACATCCTAGGAGTAAGAAAATGGAAACGAAAGAAAATAGCAGAACAAGAAAAATCTAAGAAATCAAGAAAAGCTTAATAACTTTGACGTCAATTAAAACATACTCTCTCCTTTTACACTGGCATTTGCCGTAGTTAAAAAGCACCATGAAGAAGTTAATGCATTGCATCAAATACATAATAAAAGTTGTAGTCAAAACGGAAAATCTTAAATTAAAATCGATGTAAGTGATTTTAGGTAATGTATTAAAATTTTCTGCAAACGATCAAAATACTTAATCAGTGAATAATCTCTGACCGAACTAATTCGTATTTCCATGCCAAGAAATTCACAACCAAAGTAACAAATTCTTTCATACTATGAAATTTCACAAAAGCTCCACCTTTCAGTGAAAAAATAGGATTTGATCATTCTCATCATTTAGATATAATATCCACTTATCTGGTTTTAAGTAAATATTTTCCATTTGATCAAAAGGGTACGGATTATTTATCAAATAAACATTGGAAGTTACCTTCAGAATATGAAAAAAAGTCCCAGAGTACATATTCAGAAACGTCAAACCCATTTTTCTTACGAAATTCTGTAATTAGGGGGCTGTTATTCATACGGGGATTCCTAATTAACCGTGTCACTTCCCTCAAATTGCATCCGCTAGCCTGAAGCAACGCGTTTATAAGTCCTGTTAACAACATCATTCATCATTCAGAGTTATTTATAAACATCGTAGAGAAATTACTTTACAGGTTCTTTTAATATTTTGATGATTAAAGGAAACATCTAATCTTTAAAGCATCATTCATGCAATAGTTCTTTTTCTTTTTAAAATAAATAATTAGGTCATTGATGAAATGCTGCATACGATAAAAGAAAAGGAAAATAGATTCATTATCATAGCATTCAGTGCTGATACGTTTCACTTCACGACAGTCAATATGTTAACTGTTTTTTTATGGAATAAATATTGGAAAATTATTTTTCTTTTTCGGTTTATTTTCAAGCAATTTCATTCCCGATAGAATTCCATTTACAAATTGTTTATTCAATTTATTTAAATTTCACCCCAGGTAAAGAATGCCCTTTGCGAAATAATTGCAAAAGGTTAGCGACAATTGGCAAATGGCAAAAATACAAGTCTCTCAACTGTGAAAAAAAAAAGTCTGCGCTTAAATGAATTTCCAAGTCTGACTCCTTTTAAATGGGTCTCATGTCGTCCAGTAGAGGGTGCAAAAAGCATTGCACAGGGTTTTTTACCTTTTGGAAATCGGGTTTGCAACAGATATTGTTATATTTGAAGTACACCCAAACGATAGATTTATTTGCATATATTATATAACCACACACCCACACACCATTTATACATTACAGTACACCTGAAATTTCTAAATAAAACTTGGTATAAATGTTAACATCAAGCTGGACTGTTGTCCGTCAATAAAAAATTCTTGATGAATGTATAAGTAATCTGCAGTGAAGCTTATGTTTGAAAATGTTCCACGAAGGGAAATGAAAGCCACTTGAAGTGCATTACGCATATTTCTGTTTTGACACTCGATGCCCTGATGAGGTTATGAAGTCATCGTACAACTACGCTTCTTCCTATCGACTTGTGGATGACAGGAAAGAACTGTGCTTCAAGGTACCACTTTCACTAACATCGGAAAAAAAAAACTCCAAAAGTTGCTTTCCAAAATATTCAAATATATAAGCGTATTAAAAAAGGAATTTTGTTAAGAATAATGCAACAGACAATAAAGAAGGTACTGGGGCATAGGGCAAAATATTTTGATTCGAGATAAAATGTGTGAAAATTGGAGTTCCATCAAAATTTGAACATAGCTCTTCATCCTCATTAGCATATCATGATTCAGTACAAGTGGATACTAACCTCGAGACAAAGACTCTGCTGCAGACTTCCACAACGTCATCAGAGCACAGAGCGTCAAAGCAGAAATATATGCAATGCAGTTCAAGTGACTTTCGTTTCCCTTCGTGGGACATTAGACTTCATTTTTCTTTCCAAGTAAACACAAAATCAATCATTACCTTATCCTAAGCAAGTGAAAAATAAGTGACTTTCGTTTCATAAGGATCAGTTTTCTTCTTCCATCTTTTCAAGACAGCAAGATAGATGGATAGAAAGATCGATATTAAGCTAAGCCCTGCTGTTGAGCCAACGTTATTGCTACACCATTGATTGAGAAAATATTTCCTTATGAGAAATTATTCAGCATAAGAGTCTCGCCTCTATTACTAGAATTAAATTGCATTATAAACTCTTGAAGTATTTCTAATCCCCCACTGGGGCACGTGAAACGAATAACCGCCAGTAACACAACGAAGCCAAAGATAAACGATATCAGGCAACTTTCACTGAGCGTGACGCAGATAAGAACAGAGAATGTATCGATAACTTCAGTGTTTGTGTGACAACTGGCAAAACCGTTTTGCGTAGGTGCTGTGAAGTAAGGAGAGGGCGACTGATCCCACTTTCTTATTCTTATCTATAGGAAGGAAACTCACGAGGCCTGGCATCCGCAAAAAAAATTATCTGTACTAATAACGTCTACAAAAAGACCACATGGGTCATCCATTAATATTCATATTGAAATGCTTACGCCTCTACGGTGGATTTCCTTATAAAATAAGACTGACTCGGAGGTATGGAAGAACGTGGAAGCAAAACACTTAGTAGGCGAAACTCAAAAGAAAAAGACGAAGAGGTGGTTTTCGAGGTACATCATTTTTTCACACTTTGTTCGTATTTGGTGTTATTAGCCAACACTGCAAGTACGTGCGTTTGTCTATAATGCATTCCTTATGAAAAGAGAGATGTTTTGAGTATAATGACTAATGCTATTTCATTAGTGATTCCAGTTTTAGGGACAATCTCGCACATTCTTTTTTATGATCAATAAAAGACATTTAGTTGAAGCAATGCAGTTGATTTTTAATTCCACTTCTATGGAATCAAAGTAATTTCAAGTTCAGTTTTGTTTTTGCCAGCGTGCATTGCGTTATACATTGAATTACTCTCCTTCATCACACTGATTCTTAACAATTGATGGTGTACATCAAGGAGATCCATCTGTTGTAGGAATGATGATCGCCATGAGGACCATATTCTTGGTTTTGTCCATGAGTAGGGCAGCTTTCTACGTACGGAATGGTTTACTCTGCTTCAAAGGCATTGGCTCTGAAACTCGACGCGGAAATGGCAGCAATTCACAGATACTGCTTACACTGTGTTCAAGAGACAGACACAGAAGGCGCTGTTCACTTAGATTCTAAAAGCTCCAGACCCTACCTTAACATATAGTATATATATGCCCAATGCTTAAAATACAATCCTTCACTAGTCGCACATGCTATCCAATTCTGTCATTTCTTAGTTAAAATAGACAGCATGAACATAAAAAAAAATATTCCATTTCGTTTTGTACATTAATTGATCAAGATTAGTGCCTCACGAAAGCCAATGAATGCAGGAAGAGACATAGGTAAGGGAAGGAGGTATGACAAATTTAATCAGTTTTGAATATTCTAATATTATATATTCATACAATCAAAGAAGACTTAATATGCTTCCCTGCACAGAAACTGGCATAATAATATACTGCCAAATTATTATTATAATATAAATTATATTTATAATATAAATATAATTTTACTCAAGCTTAATATCTTTTACGTTTAACCCGTAATTTTGTCATTTGATTTACCTATAAGGACTTTTTGAGTATAGTGTGATGCATAAAACCAATTAAGCTTTAAATGACCCCAAAATAAATCCTGATAGATAAAACGCAATGTTAGAATCTCAGCAAAACTTTCAGTGAAGATATTAAGCACTAAGACAACGTGCTATAGAACTTGCGAAGTCATAAAGGGAGCCACCCGCCAACGCTGATCACTGAGATATATCTACAGTAATGTCACAACAGTGACACCCTATACCCTACCATAAGGCAGACTCCAGCCCCTACACACCATACGGTGAAGTTTCAACAGTATATTGACACTTTGTGTTCCAGACAAACACGGTCATCGACTAGGTAATGAAGGACTCCCTGAGGACAGCACCGCAGAAACTCTGGACGCTGGAAGCTTATTGCAGACATACCAATAGCGATCCATACTAATAGCAGCCAAGACCCGAGGCCTGACTGTGTTTATCGTGACCCAGACAACGAGATCCTGGATATTTCCGATCAACCCATCGAAACCCTTTGTGATATATGATTTGTAAAAGACCCTTCCTAACTCAGAGATGGCACACATGCAGTCAAACTTGCAGAATAGCAACGGGCTCTCATTTTGGCATCTTCTTCGCTAACTTTTCTATGATAGTTGTTGGAAAACATGCTGCTTATATCGAGAACATATTTGGGAAGATTAAAGAGGAAAAATAATCTTAGAACTAATTTCAAGGAGTACAATATTTTCGACAGACCTACGAGGAAAGCAATAACCACAAACTTCCATTTTTCAGGTGTACTCGTTAAACACATGGAAATCAGCAGGGCATCAGTGAATGCCCCAATAGATGCAATCGAGCCACTACCGGTGCCTATATCCAAAGGGCAATTTTTTGACATGGTACGGTATTACGCATCACCATTTCAATATTAATCGGCAATAAGTATCCAAACAAAGGTTTGGATAAAATGATAAAAAAATCTAAAGTGATGATATGATAATGCTCTCTCCTCTAACACTGGTGACGCTTAAAACATATTCATTACTGTTGTGCATCCATATGAAGGGCTCAGAAAACAAGAAAAAATGCGTCGAAGTTTCTCCGGCGCACAATCGAGTTTTCTGTCCAGTGGTGGCCTCAGCCACTGTCCATAGAACTCTTAGTCGCAGCCCATGAAACTCAGCCACGGTCCGGTGATGGTCTATGTTGTTGGTACCTACAGAGCTGCCAGAAGTACGATAATGGCTAACGTAATCTTGAAAAAAAAAATACTGAGGCTAGATTTTAAGATTTGAGGGCGGCCGGGCACACGAAGCCGGCATAATATTTTTCTTTCACAGAAAACTAAATAGCGAATCCTTCCACACATTGACCCGGCTCTCTCTGTTTTACATACAATCTTTCGTTTCCTCGATGCAAAGACCCTTCCTTTTCAACAACCCTTCTATATCATCTATCCAGATCTTCCTCTGCTCTTCTCTTCTCACGTTTCTGAATTGCGCTCTCTTTCCACCTACATATACAACTGCTTCCAAAATTTCATCTTGACAGAACCAACTCCAAAACTAATGCAGTCTTCATCGATGCTAATCCCTTTGTTTATCACGCATATTCATATTTCTCGTTCTTCCAGTTCATTTTACGAGATATATAGTATGGAAACAATTCATCTCAAAGGTATCAGCCTTTATTTCCTCAATACCTTTCCATCATCAAGAATTTACTTCCATATTTACATGTGTAGTTTAAAAAAAAAAAAAAAAAAAAAAAAACAAAAAAAAAAAAAAAAAAAAAAGTTGATCATCGAGGAATATAGTAAAGTCATGGACGCGACTGGACCTAAATCTGGTTTAATCCACCCAATCTCGAACTGTTTTTATGAAGTCATCTAAAACAAGGTATAAACTAACTCCGTCAGCATCCAGCCACTTTATTTTTGTACTGCACTTTTACGACGGTTGGAACAGCGCAGGAGGGATTTCGCTCCTTGGAATACTTTAATTTATTTATCAGCACTAACACGAGTGATTGATATTATTTTAAAAGGGCAATTAACTCCAACGTTTACAAAGAGAGAAAGACCAATTTGAGATGCCTTTATTTACTTGATATTGATAAATGTTACTATTCATCGAAAATAGAAGACAATGAAATAAACCCGACAACCAACTGCATTAATTATTACATTCAAATATTTCCAGATTACTATAAATGAAACTAATACTATTCTACTCGTGATGTAAAATTTTCTGTCTCGTTTGGTAGGGTTATGTTAAGAATTTATCTAAGTGTGAATTACAATTCAAAACTTCTTTAAAAAAAACAATTAAGAGAGGAGAGTAAATAACTTTCTTCAAAGATTAAATACTTTTGTACCATAAATACAATTTATCCTGGAGAAAAAAAAAAAAAAAAAAAGAATTTGACATTTCTAGATGCACTGACACACAGAGCAAGTGAACATTTAAAATTTCTGGTTTACGGACTCTTGAGAATATCTACTCTAAAACTTATCGCACACGGATAACCAACAAATACAAGACAAGTCAATGACCGTTGACTCGTTGACTTGTTGGTAGCAGGAAGCTCAGAGGAGGCTATGTTAGAGGATGCAATATTACTATTATACCATGAGAAAAAAAAATATGATCATGAGAGTACTGGTAATGTATATCAATTAGTGCTAAAAATTTTAGTCACTGGCAATTTCGTTGTTTTGTTTTGAATATCGGAAGTCCTTCTACTAATAATTTTGTTAGGATCCAGAATATTTTCCTGACATCCGTAAAAAATTTGTGTAAAAAGCGCCAACCATAGTCTGGGCATCCAACAAAATGATATCACCATATTTTAAGTACCCAGTAGGGGATTAGTGCCATCAGTGCACCTTTTCGTTCCTTTACTGTACTACTTCCTTTCATATTCTCTTTCCTCCATCTGACTTTCTACCCTCTCCTAACAATTCATACATATTGCAACTGTGAGGTTTTCCTCATTTTACACCTGTCAAACTTTTACTGTCAATTTCCGTGTCAGCGCTGAAAGATCAAATTGTTCAGAGCGTTTGACCTTTGCCCTAAATCTATCTTCAATTCAACTCAAATTTGAAGTACTTCAAACGGACCTCCACCTTTTCACTGAATTTTTGGTGAAAGTTTGGACGCCACAAAACCTATGCATTCATCTCTGCTTTGTCAACAGAAGCACGGCCGTCGAAGCTACCTGAAGTAATCAATCATATTTGTTCACAGATTCCTGTGGTGTGGATTCGGTGTTTGTGATAGAATGTTTCAGGCTTGAATGAAAAAATCTTTGGGATCGAAATTAATTATATAACCTATCTTATGTAAATCAATGGAACTCTCATTCTTAAAAATCAGGTTAAAACTTTGATAAGTTAACCAATCTGGATATTTTGAGTGAAACACGAGGTGACAACGAGGCTTGCAGATTTGTTCTGACTTTTTCTCGGGGCTGCTCATTAGAGATAAGATACGCTTCAACTCGCGTCCTCACTTCCATAGCCAAGCTTCGTTCAATACCAAGAGCCTGCGATGGTCTGAATTTATGTCTGTGTAATTTTTTAACCCGAGGCTCTGCACTGGTAATATTCAGTTAAAGTGTAACTTTGTAATTCACCTGTAGGATTTCTATTAATGCGTAGCTCTAAAGAGCCGACGTCAGGGTAATTTCGCTTTTTTTATTTACTTATTTTTTTTTAAGCTTTCCTGTCCTTTGATTGTGAGCCTCATGACCGACCACTTGGTCAATTTAGAGTAATCTTGTTAAATATTTGGTATATTTTTTGTTATAAAATTGTTATTCCCAACCGTATCTTGCTCGGCCTTCCATATTCCCGGTGTTTCTAGATTTTGCCTTCCAAGCCAGATCATCTTCGTCCCATACCATCGGGACACAGAATCACCCAGTCGGCTGGAAAATTCACGAGACGCATGTTGAGAATTAGTATTCTGTTACAAATTAAACGATTGCACTAGCATGTGATCGTTAAGAATAATGACACATGGTGAAAAAATTTAAATAAATTGTTATCAAGGAATTGAATTAAATGACCTTAAATTTTCTAATAACAAGAAAATTTTGGTTAAACTACCATATACCAATATTTACAAAACAGTAATAAGTTTTTCATGGTTAATGATGTGATCCGTATAAGATTAGTACATAAGACTTACACGTTTGGACACGTATTAAAGTATGCCAGTTATTACAAAAACTGATGGGACCTACAAGAAACCCTTGATCTGTAATCTGTATTACACATGATCAAGTAGAATTACCACCAGACACACTGGCTGGTTTTGGTCAAGAGAATAGTGCCGGTGAGGTCGGCGGGTTGTTCAGAGATCTGTGCTGAGGCCATAGGCCCAGTTAGTTATTGTTTGCTACTGTGGGTTTGGTTGACCTATGGGTCATCTTTTGTTTAGAAACAGTGCATAGGATATTGGCTGATCGATAGGATCCACTTCTATTCTAGCTGGAGCAGGATATTACGTTCGAGGATAATTTATATTCTGGTTCTCTTAGACCTGCAGTGTGCCCATGCGGGAGGGCATCTTCCTCTCCAGTGGTACTGGTGAGACTCTTCCAGTCATAGGCCATGAGGGGGACCCAATTTTGGAATCCAAAAGCCAGCTGTTTAGGAGTTGCTGCATCAAGCTGACGATCTCCTACGGAGGTACGTACTCCATTTTCTATTGCTTCAATATCTGTTGAGTCATCTTAGTTAAATAGGACGTTATTGGTTCCATCACAATTGGAAGAATTGTCCTTGTGATGTATGAGAGGGCAGAGATCTATTTCTTGCCCATGCAACAGCTCTGTTGGAGTAAGCAGTTCTCTGTCCCTAACATAGGATATATATAACAATTCATTTTTGTTTGTTAAGCTTAGCCCTGATGCAGTAACCGACAGATATACATCAACGGAGACCTCTGGTTCTTTTACGTTTGGCCATAAGACAGAGTCTTCATTTTAAGTCTAATTAAGTCGAATAATATAATTTCATACTTTTAAATGCACACTAATCACTCAATAAATACAACTAAATTTATGAAAATATTTTCAAAGTAGCGCATTGAATCGCAACATTTCACGGCATATGTATATCGCAAAACATACCCTACCGCCCAAGAAATCTCATTGCACGAGGAGAGAAATCCAAATCCTATTCATGTTAAAAGTACCAAGAGAATAACGTCGTTTGGCAAAACTTGTCCTTTCATTTGCATGGATCAAGACGGGCAGTTCCAATTCCTTGCCTTTCATTTGTTCGGTGGAAAAAGGAATTCTCAACACGTTCAAATGTTTAGACTACATTATGTTTTATTCACAAAATATTTGTTCAACTTTTTTATACTTATTTGGATGTTTCATTCTTTTTAATATAAAACAACAAATCGACAAACTTAGTTTTGCCTTATATTTTAATTTAGAAGAAGCCTAAATTCTAACTAATATGGTCAATTAATATTGCTAAGGTAATATCAGTTTCATATGCTTTTTACGTAATTTCAATAAATTCCGCATGAATGATTTATAATCAAAATATCAGCTGGTTACAAATATCACCAGCTACCTATTCACCTGTTAACTTGTGAAATTCAATTTACATATCAGTCACCTAAGTTGAACTTCACTGAACTATGACAGCCTTTGTACTAGATAAATATCGTACTTGAACTTACCCAGACACAATTTATTTTCCTAGGTGCTATGAAATGTGATTTACTTGAAAATATCCAGAAAATGTGCTCTAAAAGGGTTTTTGATTAAATCCGAGATACTTTAATCAAGCAGGTCACAGGAGGAAAAGAGTAGCATCTGCAAGGTCATTATAGTCAAGTGATGTGTTAAAAACTGTTCGTTCATCGCTATAAAACGTACTCAGAGTAAATACATACACACACATACACACACACACACACACACACACACACACACACACATATATATAATATATATATATATATATATATATATATATATATATAATATATATATATATATATATATATATAATATTAGATAATATACATATAGATATATATATATATATATATATATCTATATATATATATCTATAGTATATAGATATATATTATATTATATATATATACATAATATATATATATATATATATATAATCTATATATATATATATATATATATATATATATATATATAGATAATATATATATATATATATATATATATAGATATATAATATATATATATATGATATATATATATATATATATATATATATATATCTATATATATATATATATATATATATATATATATATATATATATATCTATATATATAGATATTATATATATATATATATATATATATATATATATATATATATATATATATATATATATAATATATATATATAGTATATATATCTATAATATATATATATATATATATATATATATATATATATATATATATATATCTATATATATATATATATATATATATATATATATATTATATATATATATTATATATGTATATATATATATATATATATATATATATAATATATATATATATATATCTATATATATATATAGGCATTTCAGTGTGAATAACAGATTCTATTTATGTGGCAACTGAGGAAGAAAATATGCAGTTGAATTAAACTTGTCCCGGCGCATATAAGAGAAAAGTGTGTCCTGTCCTTGTTGTTCATTTACGAAAATCCTTTCTCGGTTTTCATTATGTATTTAAATACTTTGTAGTGACATTCGGTTAAAACTCGTTAATTCAGTACCATAAGGGTTCTTAAGCATGGTTTGTTCATCATATTCCAAAATCAATAAATTTTTCCTATGTTTGACTATTAGCCTATTTGAGAAGAGACGGAGAGAGAGATAAACACTTCATTAAATTTTTCGGGTTGAATCAATCTAGACAAAAAGTGGTACATATTCCTTGGCAGAGCTTAACAAAAATGAACATTGTATCTGAGTACAGAAAACTCAGAAAACTTTAAAACCAGACAGTTTATCCCTTTTCTCTTGAACCTAAATTAAGAGTTATGTAAAAAAAATACATCAAAATAAAAAGACTTTGGGGAGCGAAGTGATGTTCGAAATAAATGCATATTAATTTATTACTGGGATATTAAACAATATGATGTTATTTGTGATTTCCATTTGGGACTGAATGTCGTTACGAGGGTAAATGAATTTTCAATCAAATAATGGAAACCGTTCGATTAAAATTCATTTTTTACCTTAACAGCTAGATCTCTCTCTCTCTCTCTCTCTCTCTCTCTCTCTCTCTCTCTCTCTCTCTCTCTCTCTCTCTCTCGTATAATGCGTTATATGTCTTTGTTATGAGATGTTATCTCCATTCAAAACGCAACGCATAAAACTTTTCAGTGCATCTTGTAATACTTTGTATTTCCGTCTTTATCTGGACGGCTGATGTGAAATTACAGGAATCCTCACTAAACGGTCGCTTACTATTACCTATCCTTAAGATATTACGTTGTGGTAGATCATTGTATAGAGAAAAAGCAAACGAAAAAATTTTCGTAAGCTTCGATTTGTCATTGACCAACTTTTTTACTGAACTATGTAAACATTGCATTCAGCTACTTTACTACAATCATTTTTGAAAGATCTAGCATAATATCAAGACGAAAATCTGCAACTGACGTAGGTACATTTAGGATTGTATTTTTAAGTTCCTAAAAACTTCTTGAGTAAATACTGATATGAAGAAATCTTAGATTTTAATTACTACTACTACTAATACTAATGACACCAATAATAATCCTTTTCAGATAAATTGACACCCCATCTCTTACAGAGAGGCCCTCCTCCATAATACTTTGTTTATTACCTCCCACGTTCATTATCTTCTACACTAAACTGTATA
>NC_061110.1:34942517-34967517 GCF_015104395.2 Macrobrachium nipponense | reverse complement strand
TTATAGAAATGCAGAATTATATAGATGAAATATTAGAAAACTGTTAAAACAGTGGTAGGTAATGTGAACAATAAAGTTAGTAGAACCAATAAATGCATGGATAATGTAACAGAAAATGAAGGTCTAGGCGCGACTGCATACAAAAGCGGGCTGAACTTTATGAGTGGCAGTTTCACACATAATTTGGAAAACGGAAGTACTCTTTTGCCAGAAGATGACATACACAAATACTCTTGGACTTCTGCAAAAGGCATTCATAGACACCAAATGAATCACAGCCAGCAATCGAGAGGGAAAAAGAACACTGACCATTGTTATGACCTACGGAGGAGCAGACGTCGGCAGTAATCGACGGGTTCTCATTGCCACATTAAGGCTGAAATGACAAGCATCTAACAAAGAAAGTAGCTGACCGAATAACTAAATTTAATAGAATGAAGCTTCTTGCAGCTGACGTCAAACCAGTCAAGTATCTAATCCTGTTACGCACGCACATACATACACACACACACACACACACACACACACACACACACACACATATATATATATATATATATATATATATATATATATATATATATATATATATATATATGTGTGTAATATCTTATATAGTATAGATATATATAAATATATATATATATATATATATATTAGGATATAATATATTCAAGCAGTTACCGGGCAAAAATTCTGCTCGTGTTAATGAGTCCCGATTCCTTGATAATAAAGGTAAAATCAACAGCAACAAACGTGAAAAGGAGCAATATAAGGAAGCGAGGAAAGGCTTTGTTATCTGGTTATTATTAACATACCTCATAAGCATAGGTAGATGATAATATATGTAGTTTTGCACTCATTCAAAGACCTTCAGTCTCTCTCTCTTTCTCTCGTCTCTCTCTCTCTCTCTCTGTGCATACACCACACACACACACACACACACATATATAAAATACATATATATATATATATATATATATATATATATATATATATATATATATATATATATATATACTGTGCCACCAGTGGATTGCTCAGGAGAATTTTTTCTTCTTTTTTATCTCTGTTCTTTCATTCAGAGGCAACACAGGAATTTAATTTCCAGTATAAAAAAACCAAATTCGTCAACAACAACAGAGGAAGTCTATATTAAATTTTCTGTTTTTCATTCTTTTCCATCTTCTTTTTTCCATGCACTCTTATTCGTCGGAAATATATGCATTCATTTTTCATATCGAATCGCTATTTTTTTTCATATATTATATATATATATATATATATATATATATATATATATATATATATATATATATATAGATATAGATATATATATATATATATATATATATATATATATGAAAAAATAGCGTATCGATATGAAAAATGAATGCATATATTTCCGACGAATAAGAGTGCACATAAAAGGAAGAGTGGAAAAGAATGAAAACAGAAAATTTAATATAGACTTCCTCTGTTGTTGTTGACGAATTTGGTTTTTATACTGGAAATTAAATTCCTGTGTTGCCTCTGAATGAAAGAACAGAGATAAAAAGAAGAAAAAAAATTCTCCTGAGCAATCCACTGGTGGCAAAATCAGGTTCAAGCTGTATCTTGATGGTCCTCAACCCGTCGTCATGATTTCCATGATGACATAGAGTCCTATTTCGGCTTCATGCCTTGATATGATTTTATCGGTTGTACACGAATCACATCACAGTTAATCCTTACGTGGAAACGTTCATCAGTATGGTGTATGGTTGGGCCTCTTTTAACTAACGCATTGTCATAAAGTATTGTCTTTACGGCGTAATCGCATCGAGACAGTTTAAATACTAATACTATTTTTACGTTCAATGAACAAACACCTACATATATAGACGCTCATTATTTGGAAAGTAGATAATTAACTCGGTTATTTCTAATTATTATTTTTGCAATAAATTCCTTTTGCTTGCGGTAATTTTATCTGGGTTTAAGAGATAGTGACTTGGCTATACTGTAACTGATAGGATTTCGTAATGAGACTTTGTTTAATGCGTCTTAAGTAATTACTAGTGACTTTTCTACGTTCTTCTGAAAGAATAGAATATATAATTTAGACCATAGGCCAAGTGCTGCGACCCATGAGGTTATTCAGCGCTGAAAGGGAAAATGACAGTAAGATGAGGAAAACCTCGCAGTTGTACTAGGAAAAAAAATGTTAGAGGGTGGAAAGGCACATGGAAGAAAGAGAATATGAACGGAGTTACAGTAAGAGGAACGAAAGAAGCTGCAGCTAGGGGCCGAAAGGACGCTGCAAAGACCCTTAAGTAATGCCTACAATGCACCACTTGAGGTGCACTGAAGGCACTACCACCCTGCGGGATACAGTTCTCTTAGTAACAGGCACCTATTATAATTGACTCTAACAATGGGAAAACTTTTCTCTCTCTCGAATGTCAGAGTCACCTTGTGCACACCTGAGCTGTGGTGTGATTCGTCAGACTGTTTGTTTTCAACTTGAAGTTTATCATCTAGCAGTACTGGTAGTTATACTGACACTCACAAATAGGTTGTGAAAAACTGATTTATAATGTTCCTGTCTGTCTACGTATCTACATAGTTTTAAATTGTTTGAAGTTTGTTTTTTATTGTTTATGTACAGTATTTTCGATATATTTAGTAGAACGTTTTTTTTTTCTAATATTAAAACCTCCTTTAATACTTTTGGAGTAGGTAACAATGCAATCAGTGCTTTTCTCTGGAAATGTAGCTAATGTTTTCTACTGCATTGCCAATACTCTCTCTCTCTCAAAAAAAAAAAAAAGCTATAAACGGATGAGTGAGATCAACAGGTTGCTAATTTTATTAATATTTCTTAGATTTTCGACTAATGGTGACCTTGCTAATTATTGGATTTGCAGTATATTTTGTTAACGCGTCAATTAACCAATAAAATGTTATTTTTCACGGATAGAAACTAGATAAAGGATTGCTAATATGAGCGTCTTCATTACTATCCAGATTGATCTCACAAAATAAGCCACGGAAATTGGGAAGTAGAGTAAATTTATTCTTAACAGCTCCACCACCTTTTCTTCTTTGCCGATTCCTTGTTGTAAGGGTATAAACTTGGCCAATTATAGTCGATTTTGTAACAATGATCCTCGAATGAAATTCTATCTAGAAGATTTTGATTTACGGATCTTTGGTCAATCCTACTGGTTTCAGTCATTCTCTAGTTTTCATGGGATAATTGCTGCTTACTGCGTTAGCAGCAATTATCCCATGAAAGGTCTAAGAGAAGCTTTATTCAAAATCTGCGGAAACAACACTCTGGACGCAGGGAAGCAAAACGAACTTGCATCATCATAACGGCTGATGGACTCAAAATCCTGCATTACAAATTTCTTCTTCACTCTATTTGTACATGAAAACTCTAATAGACCTGAGAAGCTGCTATCAAACAGTACGGAACTGTTCTGATTTAAAAAGTGTTGCTTGATAATATCCCCCTTCATTTTTCTTATAATTTACTTCTCAAGCTCCTCAAAAGAACTACCAATGTGCAATAGATAAAGGGAACATTGGAAAGTTTTATTGTTCCAAGTAGTACGGATTAAAAAGGATGGGCAGGGGGTGATGTTCCTACCAACTCCATTAACAAGCAGCGTCGTAGGAAACGAAGAAGCAGACAAGAAGGATAAGCTTTATTGGGTCTGGCTCCATCTCTCAGTCCGAGGAGTCTCTTATAAGGAAATTATAGTTTTCTATATACATGCAAATAAACGCTTTCCTCAAAGGATTACATATTAGTAGTCGACAACTATTAATAATGCAGAAAATTAAATACTAAAAAAATAACTACACGTCCAGGAAATGGTGACCACAATTAGGAATTGTGTAGGTAAACCCCAATACACATGGGTATTTCTTATTCACATCGTCACGGTATTCAGGAAGACAAAGGTTGAATAATACGAGTATATGAGTATATATGAATGCAGCAGTTATCATAATGATGTAGTTTACGTTCTAAATTTTTCGTCTTATACATGTTAACTATCTTGCCGGATTCATCAAATTTATCATTGTTTTTACATTTTTTTCTCTCTATCCTTATGCTATTTCCACTCTATCGCTCACCGTGTTTGACTTATTTATTTACATTTTCCATATTTTGGCAATATAAGAAAATATTCCGATATGTAAAAACAATATTCCCAGTTATGAACTCGTGATGGAAGAGGAATATTGCCGCGTCTGGGCAATATTCCCTCTGCCTGACAATTTTTACCCTAACCCACAGCCCTTTGATTTCCGTTTCTGTTAAAGTACACAAAAGGTCCATAGATACCTGAACACTTGGAGGTGGAAGTCCTAATAGGTATTTCTAAACAGTAAAATATTGTCAGGGCCTCATCACCTTAAATAGTCCTACATTGTTATTGTTAAAAAGATATTATGAATCATCAATAGTTTAATGTAAACATCGCCTGCCTAAAGGATAATCATACTTCCTTTGCGCTTATCTACCAGAAATGATTATTCCCTAAAAACTGACCTACTTAAACCTATGGAATTACAGTTTTAATTCTTGATTTTGTCTTTCATTCTTTGCCAAAGCTTGTCTTTAATGACTAATTTTGGAGTATCTTTCACAATATAAATCTCACAAATACGCAACAGCCCTTTTATTTCAGGTCAGACCAAAAACCCAATCTTTTGTTATTGATTTGTCTCATTAATCATCTTGTCAAAAACCGATGGCTAACCGTCGCATGATTAAGCAAATCCATTTCGATTTAGACACCTGTCTTTTACAGACGTTTGGTTCATTTATTTTATGACTAAATTCTCGTGTGATTAATAGTTTTAGAAATGTTTGTGCTCATATGATTCCATTAGCTAAACACAGACTTGGCCCGATGAGAAAAATAATTTAATAAAGATATGACACTTCAAAAAGTCATTCAACTAGTGCTACGGACAAGATAGAGTTGGTGAAAAGTTACACACCATATTCCAGTCAAAGAGTTTGCTAGACCTCTATGGGTTGAGGAATCTACGTATTCAAAACTTGCTTACTATTAACATGCTGGCTTTAGGCAGCTTGTGACCTTCAAGACCGCTACAGGCTTTACTACATTTTTCACAATCCATAAGATATTTCACCCCAAAATGCCGTGTTCATTTAACCTCCTTTGAATTATTTAATACCTTACCCCGTCCGCGAAAAATGATACATGCCTCCCAGTCGATTTCATGGGCATATAAGGAGACCAAATTACCCCTTTGGTGATATAATAAACATGAATGCTTTGCAAATAGAATGACTTAGTATTTACTCATCCAGTCGTCATCAATACTTAATCACAAAGGTTGTCAACATGTCAAAAGTAGGATGAAGAAGAGCAGTAGGAAGGGCGTGAGGAAAGACATGAATTATAACACAAACCATTCTGTAATTCTATGGTAAAGTAAAGAGAACAGAGAGAGAGAGAGAGAGAGAGAGAGAGAGAGAGAGAGAGAGAGAGAGAGAGAGAGAGAGAGAATCCATTTCGCATCTTACTTCATACTGAAATGATGATGAGATGCCAGAACCCTCATCCTTCAAACCTGTTATTTTATTCAATAAGAAACATTTACTGGAAATAAAAAGTGATGCCACAAACTGAGAAAAATATGTGGCTGATTAATTGAAAAGGGACTCATAGAAGAGCCAATGGCTTCTTAATCCTAAACTAGAAAACGACTGAAACCAGTAGGATTGACCAAAGACCCGTCAATCAAAATCTTCTAGATAGACGTTCATTCGAGGATCATTGTTACAAAATCGACAATAATTGGCCAAGTTTATACCCTTACAACAAGGAATCGGCAAAGAAGAAAAGGTGATGGGGCTGTTAAGAATAAATTTACTCTACTTCCCAGTTTCTATCCGTGAAAAATAACATTTTAGTGGTTAATTGACTCGTTAACAAATGTACTGCAAATCCAATAATTAGCAAGGTCACCATTAGTCGAAAATCTAAGAAATATTAATAAAATTAGCAACCTTTTCTTTCGGGAACAAGAGAGAATAGAATATAAAATTTAGGCCAAATGCCAAACGCTGGAACCTATGAGGTCATACGGAGAAGAAAGGAAAATTGATAGTAAAAAGATTTGAAAGGGGTAACAGGAGGAAAACCTCAAAGAAGTTGCAGTAAGAGTCAGTTGTTAGGAGAAAGTTGAGGAAAGTCAGAAGGAAGAAAGAGAATATTATACTTTATGCAATACAAGAAATGAAATAGGTTGCAGCTAGGGGCTGAAGGAAGGCTGCAAAGAACCTTTAGTAAGACTACAGTTGGACGATGAACTGCCCTAACGAACTACCTCTGTACGGACGAGAAGCTGTGCTTTCAACGTGGTATGGCCTTTGGCACCTCCGTACAGGGGAAGGGCCAAGATTGTGCTACTCGGGTTTATTTATCAAGTATGAAAATGAACCACTGTTGAAATTCCATGAAAAGTCAGTAAAATAAATGACTAAACCATTACGCAAAAATATGCAATAAATCATGCACCCGTCAACTCCTTTTCTTTTAAAAAATTCGGTGGCCGGTAATAAAGTCACAGGGAAAAACTCACAATATTTCTTGGAGGTTATTAACACTATGATATTCACAGTCTTATGTTTTTATTCCCAACGGGCTATACTAAACACGCCGCAAAGGTGGATACATAACGGGTTAAAACCTTTGGGGGTCACTATCTGGAAAGATTAATGTTACTTTTGTTCCTGTGAGTTTATTTCCTTCACATTTTGATAGGTACGCCATCGTCTGCCACACCTGAACCAAACATTTTTGAAATATTGAGGAGCTGCAATATAGAGAAAGGGTTGCAAAGTAATAACTGAACAATGCCATGTAGGTAATCGTGAGATTAAGGGCCAGTTTTGTCTGTGCGTGCAAAGACTGCTTTGAGGATTAAGAACCGGAGATATGACTGGAGAGAGAAACTAAAAAGAGTTTCATCAACAGAAGTATTCCTTTCTTGAGAAATTCGATGCTTATCAAAGTCAACCCTGGTTGCAATATCAGCAAGCTCGTTCCCTCTACTGCTTCTACGTTCAGTGTTCCAGCATATTTACACCGGCACTTGCTTCATATAATTCGTGGAACCTCTAAATGGACTGAATCATTAATTACTGGCATGTGCATTATGAATACTGATTATACCCAATGTTCGACTATCCTGAAATTGTAAGTGTAAAAATGTCGGCATATGCATGATAATCACAATCTCTTGTGTATATATATCCGCATCGTACTTTAACTCCATTCCCTTCATTTCCATATCTGAATTGAAGTCGAAAGCAGATTAAACAAATGAATGAACTGCCAAATACCGGCGACGCAAAAAGATGGTGTGCATCATGGAAACAATTGAAAGGTCAAATTAGGCCGAACTCATTTTAGACTGAGCTAACATTATTTCAGCACTGTCTTTTGCCTCTAATAGCCTCCAGATGAAATGCGAGTTGTGTTCTGAAATACCCTGACCAATAACAGATTGTTCTAGATTGTTGGCCTTATTCGAGCACGTGCTTTAAGTCTAAAAGCAGTTTCTAAACGTCGGAGGAAGCATTGTGAAGGAAAAGGAAAAATTAAATTTATTACTTTGTACTACTCCTTAACCTCTGTGATCTTGGAGCCATACCTTTTCAGCGTAAAGCCCCTTCCTAACGAGGGGCAAAGACACGACGGGCATTCTGATTTGCCCGTAATCCTCTCGCTTTTCGACAGTGTTACCAGATCAAACAGTCCAAGGGAGGCAGAAGTCACAGGTAGGCGAACCTATGACTTGGACCACACTCGTGATCTCCATCCACTCACAAAATTGGTAACAGTGTCTGCCGCTGTGCGTTTGCCCCTCGTGTGAAAGGGGCTTAAATGGTTTAGAAAAATTCAAAACTTCCAGGTGTGATACATGACTTGACATGATGACTAGAGACAGGTAAATTCGTTGGAATCAGAGACATAGTGGGAAGAGGCATCCATCCAACTGGAGAACGTAAGTTTATAAATAATGTTGTTGCAATCACTAGTAGTACATGAAGACATTCTTAACACCATGATGAGTTACTTTATTCTATTTGAATTAGCTATTCTCAAACCCACTGTACCACAAGGAATGCAATTTACCAAAGATGACAAGATTTAAAGATAGCAACTTAAAGGGACAGGCGAACTTGAGATAGTCATCGGGTTGCAACCATGGCTGCGATATCAGCAGCCCCATTCCCTCGACTACTTCTGCGATCAGAGTTCCAGTACAGTTTCACCGGTACTGGCTTCTTATAATTCATGGACCATTCTTTCATTGGGCAAGGGGATTTTTAGGTATTATAAATACAGCAATTACGAGAGAGAGAGAGAGAGAGAGAGAGAGAGAGAGAGAGAGAGAGAGAGAGAGAGAGAGAGAAACATTCAAAGCCTTTCACATCTTCATTTTGTGTGGACTGCTCAAGAAGGAGAGTTAATTTTGATTTTAAATCCAGTTACAGTCGTATCAAACGCACCTGCAATTCCCTCGTGGATTAAGTCAAGACGTATGCCTTAGAAATATCAACATCAGAAATAGAGGACTTCGAAAATTACACGTTCACCATTATCATTATTTAATGAATTAATGGGACTACAGGTTCATGAAGGCATGTCTGTCCTGATCTCAGGTCAACTTCATAGCAGTCATGAAAATGATTGGCGAGTTAAAGTCTTTCATACATGGCATCCTTTCCCCAATGGAAATTTGTATGAAAATTAGGCTCAACCCATATCTGAGTATTATGTTGTCAGTAAAAGAATTCTGGCCGTAATGTACTCAAACGAAATGTCTGATAATGAATCTGATCTAGATTCCCAGAATCATTAAGGCCAAATGCCGGTGCTAGTTACCCTCAGAATTGGTCAGCTCTGGAGAGTTTATAGAACATGCACACTAGGTGCACAATTTTTAAAGTTAAAGCTAGGGGTTCGATAGTTTGGTGGTTACTACCGCCTAAATCTTAACAAGAAACCAAGATAGATATACAAGCAGCGTGTGGTAATATGTAATAATCATACAGTATATGAAGCTTTCTTATGTAATAAACACAGTTTTAGTGCCCTAAAAAAAATTCGTTGACTTCAGATCAACTCCAAAACTTGGGAAGCTTGTGAGCATTTTTTGAAATTAGGGCGCTCCACTTTCTCTAGCCAGAATTTAAATAACTAAAAGCAACTGAGGGCAATTGGAAAAGCGAAGGTGTGGATTCAGCAAAATATAAATACCGTCCATGGCGTGAAGCAAAAGTAAATTAATGAAAGAATTAAGAGTTTTTTTTCTACAAACTGTGATAAAGCCATGAGATTAATGCATAATACACCAGGAATCTGGAAGACGTAATGGGAAAGGAAAGCATGAGGGATTGCTATTTACAATGAAGTGTAACTTATTTATATGCTGCAAAACCTCTTTATTGGAACGACTGCTTCCCAAAACAAGCAACTGACATTCATAAATACCTTTTTTACTTCTAGAAAGCGAAAACGAAAATGAGGACATAACCAGTAATTGACGAGAGAAAAATAAGACATACCGGCATACCGGTTAAGAAGATTTAAACTTTAAGGCATCTTGCAAACTTTTATGTATCAAGAGAGAAAGTATCTATGTAGTAAAATAGTGGAAAGAGTTAATGAATTAGATTTAAGAAAAGCAACATAAAAGTTAAAGACCAAAGGGCGCGCCAACTGAAATATGCAAATGAAGAGCTGTTTAATGAAAACGGCGCAGTCTGAGCGACGGAGCGAGGAATTTGTAATCATGAGTTGTGATAATCTTTGCGCCAGCATGAAATTTTTTAGATAAGATACGTACGTACTATTTTTTTTAACGTTCCTGATAATCTTTACACCAACCAGATACGTACTACTTTTTAACGTTCCACTTTACTCTATTCTCTCACGCCATACAATCTACATATTCCAAATTTAATTCATTTAAACTATTGACCTAGTATGAAAGATGTAAACTAGAACCATTTCAAGTCACGACCATCATCCATGACTTGCCTAAACTGGATTCCATTCTAAAGATAATATTTTAGTCATAAAAAGTAGTCATTACTACTTTCAGGGAATTAAATCCCTTAATCATAACAAAACCAAAACATGTCATTTTAGAACCAGTAAGTGTTTATTAAAGAAAAAAAATTTCTATTTTCCAAATTAAGCTATTTTTCGGGTTTAAAATTCTAAACACAGAAGGCAAAGTTAGGAAGTGTAATTAATCCTTGAAATTATTGTTAAAGGTAACAGCATAATTTAAACCAGTTTATTGAAGTTTCAAATAAAATATGTGAACCATAAAAAAAAAGCTTTATTCAAAATAAAGCAATCCCTAATGCCAGGCTCAATTGCGAGGTAAAAGCCCCAACACCCACTAGTTCTTGGCTAACAAGTATCCTGCTTGCATTGCCTAAAATGACCATTTCAGGAAACCTAACCTGTAAAAACAAGAAAATGCTGTAGTGAAGATTAAGTGGAAAACATTAAAATTAAGTCAAGCAGAAGCTTCCAATTTAGGTCAAGACCTCGTTATACTTAACAGCTTTAACAACTTGCAAGGTGAGTGTAAGCTTCACCTTAAGATATAAATCATTTTACTTTTAGACATAATCTACTTACATGCCAAATAGAGTGTCCGGAAAATTACAAAATGGGCGTTTCAAACAAGTGCCAAAAAATGGGCTTTTCAGACAAAAAGTCAGGTAGCCAGGATTGGCCAGCAAATCAATTATTAATAAAAATATAGTATGAAGTGTGGCAATATGACCTGTAATTTAAGTTATATATTTTCAAAAAGATTATTAAACAGATTGTAACCAAGACAATTTTAGCTATAATTTAATTTAGATATTTACAAAAATATTATCAAACTATAGTTTCATTACGAAACTTAACCAATCTATTCTGAAATTTAATACTTGTTTTTTTACAAAAGTACAAAAACAAGGTTGAGACTTTCCTGAAAGAAAAGAATTTGAGCGTTGACATCCTTATCGTATTTATTAAAAAACAGCTTTGAACTCAAATTTAACTACTGAATTAAGGATATAGTAAAGATTGGTAACTAATAAATTTAGATATTTTGCAGCAAAAATTTATTAGCTTTTTATTCTTAAATAATACTTAAGCTTAACAAAGATTAAATCTTCAGTACCTTACTGCTTCACAAAACAAAAATAAATAAATAAATAAATAAACTGAATTTAGATTTACTTAAAAAAAACTTGAGGCTTGAGAAAATGAAAATTTAATTTATGAGAAGAATTTAATAAAAATTTAAGTCCTGATAAAAAATTTATAAAAAATATCAGGGTACTCTTAACTTCTAAATAATGGGTTTAATGCACTTAACAACTGAAAGGGAATGGGAGGGACCTACAGGGGTGGAGGTAAAAAAAAAAAGGAGGAAGATAGGGAATACGCGAGACTTTATATCTCACTTTGATCTTAGTAGTGTGTTCCATTTTTCAACAAAAACACTTGATTTAAACCAACTTCATGAAGTTTGGATTCATTAGTATCTGGAAGTATTTGAAAGCTCTAGTGAAATCGGGCCCTGAAAGAAATATATTTAGTGCAAAAATGCATCACCCTTGAAAACAAATCTTTTTGGTTAAATAACAATGGAACCTGTCTAAACAGAATCCTTAAAATGGGTATTAAATACTGCAATAAAAAAAATATGAACATTAGTAATAACTGAAACCATCAAATATATATGTAGGGTTCTGACAAGCTAAGTTTAGGGGAGAATTGTTAGGTTTGTTTGAGTAATTACTATAAACTTCGAACAAACAATAACTTAAAAGATCACGGATGTTAAATGAACTTTAATCAGATTATGATTATAACTATTTTTAGCATTACTAATTAAGTAATAAATGAAATATGAAAATCACCCAAGTAAAGCGTTGACTAGCATAACCAGAAATTAAACTTCTCAATGAAGTTACTGCAGATAAAACGGTAAACAGAGTCTATACTTAACGTCTGAGGAAGGGTCGAATTGCTAAGTTTAACAAAGACCTTCCTGGAGATCACTGAAGCTCCAAAACACACACAAACCAAACAATAGTCACTTCGATAGGGTAAATAGATATAATTCATGAAACCACCAGTTCCATGGTCAAACTCCACAGTAAATTTTTCAGATATTCGTAGATACTGAAGCGGTAACTTGGTTACGCATAGCTTCTTTTCACTCAAGTTAGTTCTTGTTGACGTCACCATCAAGGATAATCAATGTCGTCATTTTCAGACAAGGATCATTTATGTGAGAGACAAGTATACCCTCTGTTTTCGTTTGCAGAAAATTGAATAAACTGCAATGATGTTTCATCGCCGTGTGTTTGGTTACATATTTCATTACTTCCTGATTTTTTTGAGAAATTTAAACAGTGGGATATGGAAATTAGTTACCTAAAATAAATGAAAAACTTCCATTAATGAGCATTTAAGGAAACTTCAAATTTGTTTGTAAATCTCTTTATAAAACGGGTAGGACACCTCTTGCGTCATGATTCCTTTATTCTGTTTACTAACTCACATATGCTTATTACTGGTCCCTTTCTTCCGAAGGAGTTGTCTGAGAGCCAGAGATTCCTTTGATTATTATAAAATCATATGTTGGCACAGACAGTCCAAGATTCATAAGGGGTACAAAATATTAGCTGTCAAATCAACACTATCATAGCAATAAGAAGTTAACAAAGTGTTTTATTTTTAATCTCCCTGATAACGTGGGAATTTGGTGTAACGTGGGACTGCAGATTTGAAGCGCATCTTAGGTTAGATAACGTGAGATTATTTGTAGTTCGTCTTGTGTTGACTTCATTTAGCTAGAAAATAATAACAGAAATAAAAATTGCTTGCAGGCATCACTCTTCACTACCATATAATAATAAAAATGCCTCCGAAAGATGCTTTGAAATCTGAACAAAACAAAATTTGGATTTGATATACTCCAACATACAGGAAGTGTGTAGAAAAACAAAATAAACATCGTTAACAATACTGCAACTGGTTTTAAAGAAGATATAAAGATATATGACAAAATCCTTCATGGGAGTTTCTTAAAAAAATTAACATTTATCTGCATCCCTATTAGGAAACCCCCATTCCAGCACTTTAGCATAAAAGACTGTGCCGGAGACTTCCACAAGGTCTTCAAACATAGATGAGTCAAAACATATGTCACACAACGAATGGAAACGGCGTTTATTTTCCTTAACGGGAAAATTTCAAGCAACATTAGCTGCACTACATTATGTATTAATTCATAAAGACTTTTGTATCGACAGGAAACAATTGAGAACGATGTGACTAATTTTATTAACTCTGTAGGATTCTTGTCTTCGACAACTACTTCCGGTCCTCTGTTGGGAAAATCAACGAATATACTGCCCTTCGGCTTGCTTCCTATACCTTGTGTTCACACACGTAGACATATATATATATATATATATATATATATATATATATATATATATATATATATATATATATATATATATATATATATCATATATATATATATATAATATATATATATATATATATATATATATATATATATATATATATATATATATATATATATATATATATGCACACACGCACGCACACCCCACACACACAAATATAATATATATATATATATATATATATATATATATATATATATATATATATATATATATATATATATATTATATAAATTTGCTTGAACGAGCTGAAATGAAACTTGCTTTTGGAATATATGTTTTATAAAATTTAAGGCTAAGTAAAGAATTTTCTACAGAGTGAAAATTTGTTTAATGCATTCTATTATTTGGTGAATTACGGATCAAAGTTTTGTGCTCGGATACGAACGCAGAGTCCAGTTTCATCTAAGAACCGAGACAATATAAAACGCAGAATGAAACAGTTAACGTTAAAGCATAAATAGATCTTTAGTTTTCTCCAAATAAAATAGAAATCGATAGCAAAAATTAAAACAAGGACGCCGTAGTTTTTAGCGCAAATCGTCCAAGTTTAAAGAAATGTGACTTCATGGGCCTTGGTGGTGACGTCAGCAACAGCGGATTTCGCGCGAGCTATTGTTACTTGTTAGTGTGCAGTAGGCTAGTAGCCACTTAGTTTTCGATTCGGGAAAAGCTGAGTGTCATAAAGTTATCAAGATCGTCTTTACAGGTGTTGCGTCGTTTGTAGGCAATATCTTTGTAAAAAAGGAGTTATTAATTCCGTGCTGGCAGAACTTAGGAATGGATTTTTGCGAAAAGACGGTTTACGTGAGGTCTTACCGATACTTGGATGCTCTGCAATAGCTAAGTTTCATTACGTTTTGTGTTCAATTATTGCATCGCCTTTTTAAGACCTTCATATTTACAGCTTTTGGTTAAATTTCCCTTAATTAGAATAATTCACAAATTTGTTTACTGAAATACTATTATGTTGTAATAGGTTTGCTGTATAGATTGATGTGATATGGGTGATCATCGTACGTTTTATATAAGCTTTTCAGTTACATTTGGCAACGTAGATTGTTATACTTGGGGTGATCATCACAGAAAGTTATTCATGGACAAAAAACATTACTCGTCCGGTATTTTTTTCTTTTGGTTGTTAGAGTAGGGCATGATTGATTTAGTTTTGTACTAATTTTTTTTTTTCAGGATCAGAACTTTATTAGTATACTTGACTGTTCATAAAATCTTGGCTTGTGTAAAACCACCACGCCTTTTTTTATCTTCTTATATAACTGTCTTGTTTAATGTTTTAAATTTATGGCTGGTCATGTTATAGCTTTCAACTTTAAAGCAAATTCCTGTACTGCTAGAGTGAAAAATTTTGAACTATTTTATTTTCAGATGTCGATGAATTAGAATCTCCATACGAAGAAAACTACGCTTGGAAACAACGGGGTTAAAATTCTTATGGCAGGATTTCTCTCAAGATACACAAAAACGGACTCAATTTTCCATGTGTGGCCTAATAAAATCTATTGTATCGACTAAACTTTTATTTTTTCCTCCACCCTGCAGGGGCGGTGCCCCTGTAGGGTTGGACGCCCTCCCATGGCCTGTTCTGTAGGTCTTAAGACCTATGGGCGGGTGTATGGGAGGTCGGAGTGTGTATGGGACTTCAAATTAATTTTCCCCTTCATATGTTAAGTGCATCAGTGTATATTTATTAGTTAAAGCACTTTGCGTAGGCTCCTGCTTTTAGGTTTTATACTTGTGATTACTGGCATTACACGCAAAAAAAATGATTTTGTAATTTAGTCAATGCTTTATAACGTAACTGTTTTGGATTTAAGCTTTGCTACTAAGATAGAATAGTGGTTATTTTACGTAAGCATAAAATTACTCTGAGAGATGTGTAATACTAAAATTTATTTTATATTTTAAGTAATTTCGATGTCTGCACTAATTTTATTTTATTTCTAAAGCTATACTTAAAGTTCTTGAATTTTTTACCTTTTGTAGATTTTGAAATTTAATGCTTTAAACACCCACGTTTTGTGTTCTTTAGATTGAATGTTGTTTATTTTCAAACTATTTTAACGTAAAATTTTTTTCCATCACTGTTCTAAACAACTTTGACGATAGGTGAGAATCCACAGCCCTGCCAAATTGACCTCTCGCTCAGCAGCTCTTAACGTCGTTTGAAGGAGTTTTTTTTTTTTTTTTTTTTTTTTTTTATCAGAGCCTTTATAAATGGTTGGTTTGCACAGGAGAAATTTGGGTCTATTGTTAAACATTTTACTTAATTTTATTAGAATTATAGGCTTTTATTTTTGGAAAAAAAAAATTGTCGCAGTGTTTTCGCTTTTCAGGTCAGGTTGCTCACTGGAACAGTTATTTAAGATAAAGCACACAATACTTCTGTTATTAAAGAACTATGATCGATGCTTATACTCCATAAAGGTTCTGCAGGTGGTGAGAACAGTCGTGTTATTGATTTATTCCACTGTCATTATTGCCCTGTGTTGATGGTTCAATATGTAATTAAAAACCTGTCAATTCAATTAGTAGTATTAGATAATGTGAATTTATTGCCTTCGCCAGCAGTAGTAACTGGAAGCTGGTAAGTTTTATTGAAATAAATTCCGAATGAAATGTCTTTAGAACTTTTATAATCTGTTGACCTTGGACAAAATGCACTAATGTAAAATATCAGGATTTTAAAATAGAAATATACAGAGCCTTATTTAAAACTCAAACCATATGTAAAATGCCATCAATAATATTTTAAGAAAATGGTTATGGTGTTTTACTTTGAATACCCGAATCTACGAAGCTTTAATTTCAAATGTTTTAATGGTAAATATATGGTAAAGGTGTGGTTTTTTGGCGACTGATAAAGGACATTAGATGTTCGAAAATTCAAGAAACTTTGAGCTTATAATGTTATGCTGTCGGTCTTTTACAGCTTATTTAAACTAAAACTGTATTGTCAAAGAAAAGAAATAAAACATACAACAGAAATAAAGCACAAACTTCTGCATTTTCAGAGTTATCGTATTATTAAAACATTAAGTTTTTATCGTGAAGCAAGGGGGAACCGCACTGAATTCAGCCACTTCCAAAACCATTAAATGTTACGAAATGCTTAATTAAGCGCAACACAAATATCTTATGTATACATTAAATCTAACAATAACAATATGCACGTGTGATACGTATAACACTCGGCAATTTGCTTACCTTGGAAAACTTTAGTACAAAAACCAACTGCCAAATTTGACGTCCAGGTACACATTTAATTCAATATCCCTGAAAGTGGACGAGAGCTTCGTAATGCGAATATGCGATGTATGAAATTTGTGTGTAATATTTAGAATCGTAACGCTAAACAAATGTAAGATTGATGGCAATTGGAAGGAATTAATACGGGATATCATTATCAGTACAAATGATGTCGGATTGACCGATTAAAAAAAAAATCACGCTGAGTTTAGACCAACCGATATCATTCTGGGAGGAAAGCTTATGCGAAGAGAGAGCAATGAACGGTAGTTTCTTCCAGGATGGTGGGCAATGGAGCTTACATGATGAAAGGACTTATTCGCCACTTCAGAGGGCTTGCTGCATTTCCTTTAAAATAAATTGGAGCTCAGAGTATCAGACTTACTAAAACCTTTACGATCAAATCCTCTTTTGTATCAATAATGATTCAGATTGACAGATTATGCATTAAATCTCTTGCAGTGAACATACTGCCTCAGAAACGTTTTGGCCACTGAAAAATTTTCCAGGAAGAAAATAATGTCTTCCGAGTTCAGAAAGTACAGCAAAGCATCCAGAATGAATATCCAGTATTATTAACTTTGTTAAATTACTTTTATCATTCTTAAATGTGCTCGGGTACTGGGGTCACACTCATTAAAGACCTTTATGACATCGGTGAGGAACAAATTCTCGACATGATCCCGGGAAATGTATCTGAAAATTTAGGCTTTTCGTCTGACAGTTGAAGCCTAAACCTCTACAATATCGCAAATGCTTTACAAATACTTGATGGGTAGCCAAATTTAAAATGCAAACGTTTGTGACAATTGCTTGTCTCTAGCACATGACCTGTGCACAAAACGGCAAATTATATAAAATGCAATAGAAATTTCTGTATTGCTAAAAACTTTCAAGAATTAAAGTATATATTAATTTTCTCTTCAATACAGAGCAAAATGATTTAAATATGCACTAAAAAGGCTTTCTAAATTTAAAGCACTGTGGCATTATAATAAGTATTTTCTTAACAGTCAGATTTATCGAGGAAGGCAAATATATGCGGTTTTTCAGCTAATGACAATTTTAACACAACAACGACCGAGCGGTCATTTTGACAGCAAATTCACTTTCAAATGTATTTATTTTCCACAATTTTTCTTAAACATGATTCTCCTTGACTCTTCCGAATTCACCAAGATGTATAATGAACTAAAAGGAAACTGAAATTAGCTTTTTTGCTCTACGAGATATGGCCTTTTAGACCTTGAACTGGTCCTTTTAAACGCTGGCCTATCTGGGGAGTTCTGCTGGTTATTACGACGTGGCCATACACACATTTCGTGGCTCATAATTGAGTATATCATAATTAGTTATTATATCTGACGACGAGGAATAAGAATGCATTACATATGCTAACAAAGAATCCATTACGCATGCTAAAAAAGAATGCATTACGCATGCTAATAAAGAATGCATTGCACATGCTAAAAAATAATCCATTACGCATGTTAAAACAGAATCCATTACGCATGCTAACACAGAATGCATTACACATGCTAAAAAAGAATCCATTACGCATGCTAATAAAGAATGTGTTGCACATGCTAAAAAAGAATGCATTGCACATGCTAAAAGCTCATTGCGCCTGTTGACGAAATACCAATTGGGTATACTTTTGATGAAGAGAAGAAGACATTGAAGTAAATGATGCAAAAGAGGCAATTTGATGCCCGAAGAATTCTCCCCAAAGGACAGGCAGAATAACATCTTTGAAAAATAATAATAAAACAATCATCTTAAAGAAATTCTGAGATTTCTTAGATCTGAAGTCAGATCAACAAGATCCACTCTACTGCAAACTGATAGATTTGAGTTTCTTTTGGAAGTTTTGGACAGACTTATCAGGAACTATGTTGTTTGCTACAGACCATCCGAGAACACAATCGCGGATAAGCTGTTATACGAAATGAAGGTGCCCATTCATACAGTATATTGCCATCAAACCACACGAGTTTGGTATTAAAGTTTTGGTCAGTGGTTGATGTAAAATCAGCAAATATGCTCAATGGATTTCCGTATCTTGGTAAAGACCACAGTCGTCCTGCAAATCAACAACCACTCTCCGAATATGTTGGTCTGAATCTAATAAAACTATAAATGGGAAAAGGAAGAAAAGTGACAGTCAATTATTGTCCAGAAAAGAAAGATTATTCCTTAAATCCCTATTTAATGAAGACAATTCAGTAAAAATTACCTTTTTTTTCGTTTTTGCGCTTTAACCTCAAAGTCTAATAATTTAAACTGCCATGAGAGATAAGTTTTCGTGTTGTGAAAATCTCTGGAGTAAACCAGAGATTTGTATATGTATAATATATACATACACACACACACACACACACACACACACACACACACACACACACACACACACATATATATAGTATATATATATATATATATATATATATATATATATATATATATATATATATATATATATATATATATATATAATATATATATAACTGAAATACAGTTCTGAAAACGTTTTTCGATATATGGTAGACGATTTTCCTAGGCGATATTTTCATTTTATTTCATTGGGAAAAAAAATGATGAAAATCTATAAATAACGTTGGGTGATTGCAAAAACATTTTGAAAGAATTTACATGTTACTTGCAGTTGGAAGCCGTCTTATTCCGGCAATATCAAAGTAATGTTAATTGGGCCTGTATCAGGAAATTGTAGATCTTCATTTATTTTGAAAAACGTGTTGTAATAATTAGTAAAGTAATGCATGTTTTTCGCTTGCATTCCAGAGGCAGCTTTCGGTTAAGAAGATTTCACGACTTGCTGAACTTCAAAGAAGTGAAACTCTTCTGGATGAGGTAAGATTCTGTTTTCAGAGAAATGCGCATTTGCATGTTCTTATATATTTAGTCGCTCTCCGTGACGTGTCCGTGTCCTGTCCCGGGGAGGCCTTCTGGTTGCTGCAGCAGGTGGCAGAATTGACGTTGTCTCTCCCTTTTGGGTATGTGTTCGTGACCGTGGAAGGGTAAAGAGTGAGATAATAAAAATTGATGAATGTCTTAGATTTACTTCTGTATTTATCTAGCAAATAGGAATAGTTAAGATTGTCTATCTTATCTTAAAACACCCTGTGACATCAGTTACGTTAAGTACAGTATAAAAAAAATCAATACCATGCAATCGTAATAATAATAGTTATGCGGTAAAACGCCCCCGCTACTTGACTGTTTATCGGACCCGGCATGACTTTCAATCATTCGAATAAAAGTTGAATTCAAGAATCCGATTTAACTCTTAATATTGAAGATATGTGTGTGTGCACTATAATTCAAGTGTGAGACAATTTGTTGGGTAGTTGAAAAACTACCTAATGAAATAAAATGGTCTATATTTATTTTTTATAACATTTAATCATGTGCAAATCTGTTTTTTTTTTAATCACGCTTTTAAAATGTTGATGCTTTCCTTAACTATCGCTGTAATTAGAGGGAGATCAGACTATAAATCTATAACATTTCCCAACTGGAATTCCGTCCATACCCGTACTTTCCATTGCCTGATTTTCCGCGAACTGTATCCCTAACCGGCGTCCTGACAATCGCTCTGAAGGCCAGGTCAATTCGGGGGTGAAGAGGTGTGACGCGACCTTGGTAGTGCTAATCAGTGGTGCTCAACGCTTGGAATGAAAAGGTCGCGCTCTATCTCTTTCCAGTTTTCTGCTGTTATTTCGGAAAATTTTAGTGTACATGGACCCGTAATACTCACCTGGAACTGCACAATAATGCCGTTTATGTGCTGTGTACCGAACTGCAAAGGGAATTACCGAAATGGACCGAAAGTGAGTGTGTTTTCATTCCCAAATAGTGATGAAGAAAAAGCAAAGTGGCTGCAGGCCATCAAGAGAGCCCAGTATGTTCCTAACAAGAATTCTTTTTTGTAATATTCCCAAGTGCATTATATTTTCCAATTGTATGTAGTTAAAATGTAACTTTATAAGTACGTAGAGTCATTACGTTGTAAGAACGTTCCTGGGAGTTTACTTCTTCATTCTTTCTTTGATTTCTTCATCATTATCATCATTCTCTCTCTCTCTCTCTCTCTCTCTCTCTCTCTCTCTCTTCACTATGCTTTGTACATAGGTTAACATTGGTTTTAAACAATTTTCAGGTGTGTGAACTACACTTCAGGTCTAACGATATTGAATCCGAGACATCCTTCTTCGATGGGACAACTGGGAAGAAACTCACAGCAAAGTTGAAAATCCCAAGGCTGAAACATACTTCCAAACTGTCCAGCTTACTTGTCTTCATCTACTACTTCAAGAGAGTCTCCAGGTGAAAGACAAAAGCGAAAAGAAGAGCAGGCACTACAGACAACGGTGTTGCAAAGTAAAATTGAAGAAGAACACCAGCGAAGCTCAAGGCAATTTTTCAGTGTCAGTGAACAAAAAAAATAAGCTAGATTATTTGGACACATCATACTGGAGTGTTGTAAGTAAGGATTAATCACTGATAATATGCAGAATAATAGAGTTCCCACCACACCTTCCATAATCCGGTCAGTGACAATTAAAGAGAACTGTAATATCAATATGTTTATAAATGATGTTCAGTTGAAAATGCTTGGAAATCATAAAGTTCCTGTAGCTGTTAATGAAATTTGGGATCTTGACTTCTTGTTGAGTAAATTACGAATGACAGACATAAGGGAGCAGAAAAAACAGCAAAGCCTTGCAACATTGCTACTATAAACTCCATTTTCGGTAATTTCCACCTGCCTATCAGCAACCCTCAAAGAACAGTCATTTCAGCATTTCAGTACACTTCAGTTTGTATGTGAGCAATTAAATTTGTGATTGACAATGAACAGATGTGAGTATTCTGCAGAACTGATAGTATTTTCTTCATTGTTTTACAGCAGCTCTCCAAAGGGTTACAGATTGTTAAGGGAAAGGGATTTTCTTATCAAAAACAAAAAACTTTTCGGGCCTGATTCTGAACAAAAACCCTATAATTTCCTAGTATATATTAAAAACAGATTTAAAATACTTGAGGCAGTTGATACAAAGGTAACGCTAATGTTGGATGAAATTTACATATTTTGATTACAAATGTGGAAATATTGTTGGGGCAGCATTTGATACTGTTGAAGCTGCAACAAGTGCATATGTCTTTATGATTAGCAGTGTCATGTCAAAATTTAGGGATGTTGTACACATCATTCCAGCAAAATGTATGAAAGCTGAAGTTCTCCATACCATTCTGAAGAAAGTTATTGTTGGTTTGGAGGAGATAGGTGTCCAGGTTATATGTGTCATAACTAACAACAATGCCATTAATGGTAAGGCTTTATCACTGTTTGCCAAGCCACCAACATTATCAATAGTATATCCACACCCAGCATATAGTAGTACACCACTCTTGTTCATGTTTGATTCTGTTCACTTACTCAAATGCATCAGAAATACGTAGATAAATCAAAAAGATGTAGAGAAAACTATGAGGTATCCTGAATTTTCATCAGATGAAGTTTATTATGAAAATCACAGAACTCAGTTGGCTCCTTTTAAAACTTTGCAAAAACTGTACACCTATGAAGTAGGATATTTACTGAAATATTCATATAAGGCTATTATAAGCTATCAGTAAAAGCACTCTCTCCATCAGTTTTGGAAAGGCAAAATGTAAAATTGGCCACGCAAATTTTCAATTAATATGTTATGGAAGCCCTTTTGAGTATTAGCAAGAAACATTTCTTAACATGCTATTCTACTGTTGCAGACTACATAAAGATTATTTACACATGGTGGACAATAATGAATATGCATGCACCCAACAAGGGTGATATAACAAAAAATATTTATTCTACTCCATTAACTATTCTTACGATGATGAAAAAATGAAATTCCTTAACAACTTTGGAAATTGATTAGAAGTATAGGAAAAAATGGAGTCTATAGGTGGAAAAGTCACACGTGAAACTTTCACAGTTCTAAAGCACACTACTCATGCCATTACAGAAATAGCTACTATGAGATTCAGGGTCTCTGTAACCACGTTTTTGGACTTTTCTCCTGTCAAAGCATCGGATGTAGCTGAAAGTTGACATATGTATATTTTACAACCACACAAATTTTGTCAGCATTATCAATAACCTAAACCCAGATGTTTTAATTTTTATAGAGTAAAAATTATCTAGCCGACGTCATGGCCAATGATTACGAGCTAAGAGTCGAAAAAACATTCATTACGTAAGCAAGGTAAACACCTTTTGACCGAAATGTTGCCTCGCCCATCCACCAGACAGAAACTCTTCGGCTCTGAAACCCAAAGACTTTATGAATGGCGGAACGATACATAGATGTGGGTGGGGTATCAGTGCTAGTGTAGTAATACTACTGTAGCAGTAGTGCTGCAACAGTATAGCAGTAATATGCATGAATTAAACGTTTAGGCCAACTGCTGGGATCCTTGAGGATCATTTAGCACTTCTTACAACTACTCAAATCAAGCTTGTCTACTATGTTTTTGAAAATTAGCAACTATTCCCTACATCTTGTCAATCTGATTGTGACCTATAAAGTAGACTGTAATTTCTTAGGAAACCTATTTTGGGAGTTAGACTAATAATCGAAGTGTTTTTCTATTTATTAACATATTTTGTTGGTTTGTTGCATTATGACAATTATCAGTGTGGAGAGGTTCCAGAGTTCATAAAGGGTGTACTGCTTTGCTTGTATTTAAATTTGTATGTCATTGTTGCCCGAGGTTTAGGCCTTCGTTACGTATAGCCAATCATACATCGAGAAAGAGGGAAGAAATGCTGTCATAACTTACGTAACGAGTGCGTTATAACCTTTTTTTCTCTGAGTAAGCTGGCCGTTTCGTTCAAAAAAGGTCACTTTTACATTATAAGTACCAAATTTATTCAACCTACGTAATGCAGATACAGTCAAAATTTATGTGTAGATATAATATGTATTCTGAATAAGCGTTATATTTTATGAAATGCAAAGATAAAAAAGTTAATGCGAAAAAACCGTGTTACAGAGGCCCTGAATCTCATAGTAGTTACTGTACACCAGAGCTAAATATGAGGTATATACTTACTGCCAAATTTCAAACTAATAAATCAGAATCTAGATTTGGTCAGTATAGGCCAACTTTCAGTGGTAATTACAACATTTCTGTTAGACAGATAATCGAGTGTGAAAAAAAGATTCGAATAATATCAGTGTTGGAGAGGAATTTGACAAATAAGGACAAGAAAATTGTACTAAGGGATTTTCAGACTAATTGGGAAGGACTGGAAAATATATCGCATTAAGATGAGGTAGATTTTGAAAAATGCAGGAATATCTTGCCAATAATAGTTTATGTAGCAGGCTATTGTTGCTATGCAGTTTTCAAAAAAAATGAACTGTGATTGTTGTAAGGGCATACTAACTTGCAACACTGAAAATGATGTGCATAATAATTACAAGTATGCTGATTGTATCAGTAGAGGCTTCCTAATGTACCCAAATCCTGTCGTCACAAATATTGTTATGTTCAGTTACATTGTTATTGACAAAATGGTCCAGAATTAGTCTTTTCACAAAAATTGCTAATCAGAGAGTTGTGGGGAGTGTCTTGACTTACAACAAATTAGCTGATAATGATGCACTACTTCCAATGATTCCTGGGATGCTGGTCATAATCCAGAAAAAAAAAATAGAGAAAATGATAATATGGTCAGCAACTAATGTCCTTCTCAACAACTACTGCTCAAAACAAAACAATATGCTCTCTGAAAATAAGTTTATGAACCAAGGGAAAAAGAGAAAATTGCAAACATTGACAGACTCAAGAAATAAAAAAAAACAAATATGTCAAATCCGTCAGGTAAAGAAGATACACGGTAAGATCAGGTGTGTGTCGGTAATTGTGAAAAGAATTGCATGTCAGTTCATTTAAAATTGCTAGAAATTTTTGCTATTTTTGTTAATGGATTTTCTTTTTTAATAAAATCGTGTTAGAATGATTCTGGCTATTTACTATGCCCAAACGTTGTATTCCCTTCGAAATTTTATAACGCCTTTTAGGTTCCAAGATGCCAATCATCTACCATCGTGCTTAAAGGTTGTCTCATTCCCTTCAATATTTATCCGAGCT
>NC_061110.1:34930017-34932517 GCF_015104395.2 Macrobrachium nipponense | reverse complement strand
AGGCAAACACATTCAAATTATTGGTATAGCAATAAATATTAGGGATTTAACATTACTGAAATGCAATCTACGATTATACAGATACGTTAAAAATAATATACAGTTTCGTTTAAAAATGGCGAATTATGAAGGAGCAGGAATCAAATCAGAACCATTTATGATTTTTATGAATGATAAGTGAAGAAATTATTTGCGCTATTGACATGCAAATAAGATAAGACTGGAAGGACTGCTGATGGACAATCAAAGATAAGAGAGTAGTAAACTTGATGCAGAAGCGAATAGTCACTGAGATACAATAGTCACTGAGATACAAGGAGGGTTGGCAGGAATTTAATTTAGCGCCTTATCTTCATGATTAATTTGTGGACTATAATGATGAATTTCCATGGTTAATGAAAAATATAAGCCATAACATAAGTAGTGAACAATAACGAAGATAATAATTTCAATTCTCTCTCACATACGAGGGGCAATTTGTGATCTTGAACGGTGAGCAATAACGAAACTGACAATTTCGATTTTGTTATGGATGCAAAGAGAGAGAGAGAGAGAGAGAGAGAGGATGTGGTTGGCGATTATAAAACTAGTCAAACAATACTGTATGCGTACGAAACAACTATACTCTGTTTTTTTTCATCTGTCCATCCGCCTGTGGTGCTTTTGTATGGTAACACTGCGTCCCGGGCTTTAAATAGTTACGCTATGTGTAAGTTTTAGGTAAATAAAAGGATATCTGGTGTACATTTGCAACTGAAAAGTGTTTTTAATAATTTACTGTATCGAATTACACCGTTAATATTCGAAATAGGATAGTTATTTTTGTTGAATGTAACTATCTAGAGCCCGGGACGCAGTGTTACCATACGCAAACACCACAGGCGGATGGACAGATGGAAAAAAATAGAGTATAGGCAGCAGATTCCCAGGGAACGATATCCCTACGATACGAAGTCTTTAAACTACCCGTTGGGTGTTGTTAGACACCGTGCAATGTGGTTCGTGAGACAGTGACCTTGGTGAAAAACAAAAACTTTCTCAACACAGAGCAAATCCAAAGCTTGTTGTGAATCGTGGCGAGTTCAAGTGGCTTCATAGGATTACTTGTTTTACCTCCCTTGTCAGCATGGAATATAAGACGGTTCCCAGACCCCTAAATTGTCGTACTGGACGGGAGAAGAGATTATGCACGCAAGGATAAGTCTAGTCAGGATTTTTTTTCTTTAGGTTTTTATTCAACAAATTATTTACAAAGCATTACAACAATTCCAGAACTATATGCATTAACATCTAAAATACATTGCTTTTAATGTTAAGAAGATTATTTGTAAAATAATTTAACAATTTCTCTGTCAAAATGCCCTTGATATCTCTGATTTTTTTTTAAATAGAAGCTTTTATTCTATTTTTAATCAAACGTTAAGGCGCATTCTTGTCTTTGAACAACCAGGATTAAGAAGTAATAATACTAGACACCTAGCCAGACAAGAAGAGGAATCTGTGGCAGTCGGCAGGAATCTGTTCATCGGCCCAGTGACAGATGAAAATGATTCGAGGGGAACAACAAATATTTTGAGGCAAGACATCGTTTTTAACAGCCCAATCGAACGTAAAACAAATTCCGATGTATCAGATACTATAAAGATACAGACCCCTAAATTCAGTGCAACAAAGACATTACTTCACTGGAGGAACTAGATGGAACTAGTATCAACCATCGAACGAGATGAGGATCTTCAAAATAAGTCAACAATTGCCTCAGTAATGACTTAGCCCGAGCTTCTCAACACCATCGACCCGCTTCTATTATAAAAAAAAAAAGCAGAGAGATATCAATGTCATATTGAGAGAGAAAATGTAAATTTATTTCACAAAGAATTTTTGTAACATCAAAAACAATGTATTTTAGAGAAATTGTATGGAGTTCTGGATTTGTAGTAATGTTTTGTAAATATTTTATTGAATAAAAACTTAAAGAAAAAAACTATTTAAGCGCAGAGCTGGACCTTCCTCGCAAAGATATATTAAGCGTTTGAGAAGACACGATTTTCGCTAACAAGATTATTAGGAGAAAATGTTGTTCTGACCAAGGTCTATAGAATGTCGACCTTAGTGGGTAATTGTAAGTGCTCCGATATGCAAGAAATGAAGCTAATAACGGGGAAAACTAGATGAAAGTCAGTATAGTAGGAAAGTAGAAAGTGATAATAGGCTTTAAGGAATGGGGCAAAGGAGAAGCGTTCTGCCACACCTTGGAAAGGACTTACAATCTACGTGATTCGTGTACAATATTAATCTACAAATGTCCTTTAATATCCAATTCACTCTACCACGGAATTAATATATTTATGGTTATCCAGAGGGGATTTTTTTTATTTGTTGATAATAAGATCGCCGTCCTATGGGCTCGGACCAAAGAACAAGAATTCAAGACTGCAGTGACACGCCGTAAACCGAGGGTAGAATGTATTGGATATTGAAGGAATTTGCAGCTTATATT
>NC_061110.1:34920017-34925017 GCF_015104395.2 Macrobrachium nipponense | reverse complement strand
TATATGCTCCCGTGTTGTTTTCAAAATGTACTGTTTTTCTGGAAGAATCACTTGTTTACCGCGGGTATCCTTCAAGGTGTGGCTAGCCTATGACTCCTCCTCCTCTCTGTAGAGTGAAAATCGCCCTTATGGCTAATTTGGTAGTGTCAGTTTGTATATTAAGCCTTCTTTTGACTATGGTGTTCTTTGTTATTTAGTAAAACCATGTATGTCCTCAGTAAAGGGTCCGAATAGGACCGAAAGTACTCGGCCAACTCGTTTTTTCATTTTTTTCCTTCGTGGCAAAAAAACCTTTATTTATACATAGCATCACGTTTTATATACTTCGTGATCAAGTTATTCATCATGAGGGCCACGTTTACTTTTGCTTTCCTGTTCCCACTGTTGAGCTGTTTCGTCACCTCTTTCTCCAAGTCTTTACAAGCAGCGCACTCTACCAGAATTCACCTGAAATTCCTGAAAAAATGCCTGGCGGAACAAGTGTTACCCAAATCATTGCTACCATACCGCATAAGAAGATACGATCAACATCCTTTTAATGAGTTTTCATCACTCATATTAAAACGTCACATTGCTGCCGCGAAAATGGAGGAAAAGGAGAAATTTAAAGAACTGGAAAAAGCCCGACGTAACTTCAACTATTCGATTCCCGCTGAATTGGAAACAAACCCGCCATTAACGGCAAGAAATTTATGGAAACTTCGTAGAACTACAGACACTTTGATTAGAAAACTGGAAAGAAAATTAAACAACCTTATCAACGCCAGTGATTGGACCAAAAATGCTAGAAGTGATTGTGTGGTGAATTTTCGAGCAACAAATAAAGTGATAATGCAGTGCGCGCATTAGGCTTTGGGCTGTCTTTCTTCATTTGTAACAAACCCTCAGCTTTATCAATAGCGACATCTTTATATAAGTTTGAAAAATACTTGTGATATACCACGGGAAAATCAAATTCATTTAGACAATTATCAAAGGCATGCCATATAGTGCTACGCATGCCTACCATGAAGATAACTTTCCCCGCTCGCTACAGGAAAAGTTTTAAAAAGAATTGAAGAATGATAATAGCTTACACATTACCAAGGCTGATAATCCAATAGTTTAGTGGTTCTTGAACAAAACTGACTACATATCACGCATGGCATACTTTACTTGAGGATGAAATAACTTACAAAAACTTGCAAAAAAATCCGTTGGACCAAGTAATAAAAAAACTTTAATATCAATATCAAACAAATTCTGAAAGATAAAAAAAGAACTTTTGTGTCAGTTAACTGTAAAGTGTCCCTCATTACCTTATTTATATGGCCTAGTCAAAACTCATAAGGAAAACAAACCTATGCGCCCAATTATTAGTACTGTAGGGTCAATTGCTTATAAACTATCTAAATATCTTACTAAACTGTTATCCCCGCTACTAGGAACTGTATCTAATTCACACATCCGGAATTCTCTTGATCTTGTAGAGAAATTAAATAACATTGTACTAAACCCTAGCGATATTTTTGTCAGTTTTTTGATGTATGTTCTTTGTTTACAAAAAGTCCCTATTGACTCTTGCTAGATATTTAAGTAATGAGCTTGTACTGCATGAATTGCCTATGTCCGTTAGTCACATAATTTCCTTAATTAAGTTATGTATTTGTGATTGCAGATTTATTTTTAATGGAGAATATTACCAACAAATATTTGGTATGGC
Source organism: Macrobrachium nipponense (assembly GCF_015104395.2). Taxonomy (NCBI): domain Eukaryota; kingdom Metazoa; phylum Arthropoda; class Malacostraca; order Decapoda; family Palaemonidae; genus Macrobrachium; species Macrobrachium nipponense. The sequence goes on along the minus strand of NC_061110.1, from coordinate 34,923,315 downwards.
CATGGGTAACCCTTTATCACCTCTCCTTTCAAACTTATATATGGAATTTTTTGAGAGACAACACCTCCCGAATATCACACTTATCCCCTTAAAATGGTACCGATATGTCGATGATATCTTAGTAGTCTTACCTAGTGGTATCGATGTAAATGTTTACTGTCTAAATTTGAATAATTTAGTGCCATCCATAAAATTTCCACTGTTGAAATTGAAAATAACAATGTCATCCCTTTCCTAGATGTATTAATACATAGAGAATCTTTCCAATGCAAATTCAGTATTTATAGAAAACCCACAAATAATTTAACATATGTACATTTTTATTCTGGCCACCATCTTAATATTAAAAATTTCAATTTTTCTTCTATGTTCCTACGCGCTTTGCGTATCACGAGTCCACAATACCTGGACCAAGAAATAGAATACATAAAAAAGATAGGAAACGATCTCTGCTACCCACCTCATTTAATTGATTTATGTTATCAAAAAGCTCATAAAAAGTTTTATAATGTTGCTATTAATGAAAAAGAAATCCCTAAAAATGTACTTAGCTTACCTTATTTTCGTGGATTTGAAACCATAAAATCAATATTTAAATCATTTAATGTTAATGTAGTGTTCTCTTATAACAATACCATTAAAGATATGCTAATTAAAGAATAGTCCCGTAACAAATAACAACATCATTTACAAAATTCCTTGTAAGGATTGCCCATCGTTTTACGTTGGTCAGACTAGTAAGAATTTAGTGTTTTCGTCGGGTTAAGCAGCATATGTATTCAGTTAGAACAGCCCAGACTTCAAATGCACTGTTTATCCATCTGAGTGAAAAATCTCATTGTATTAATTGGGGTGATGCCTCGGTAATTGCTAGATCTAATGATTATGTTTCAAGAAATTTACTGGAATCGGCAATTATACAAATCACTAATAAAAACAACCTAAATCTTAGTCTGGGAATGTACCATTTGGACCCATATATTTGTAAGATGTTTATGAAGGACCTCAAAATAAATGAACAACTAATAAATTAGTCCCACATGTATATAGTTTATTTCCAATTCTCTCTCTCTCTCTCTCTCTATCGTCATCGTCTCTCTCTCTCTCTCTCTGGTCTTTCTCTCTCTCTCTCTCTCTCTCTCTCTGTCTTTCTCTCTCTCTCTTTCTCTCTCTCTCTCTGTCTCTCTCTCTCTCTCTCTCTCTCTCTCTCTCTGGTTCGATAGTTTCTCTCCCTCTTTCTCTTGCTCGATATATATATATATATTTATATTTTCTTTCGTCTTTTCATTAATAATAATTTTTTGTTGGGAAAGTTTGTGTAAAAATTCATGATATTAAATTGTATATGCTCCCGTGTTGTTTCAAAATGTACTGTTTTTTTCTGGAAGAATCACTTGTTTACCGCGGGTATCCTTCAAGGTGTGGCTAGCCTATGACTCCTCCTCCTCTCTGTAGAGGTGAAAAAAAAATCGCACCCTTTATGGCTAATTTTGGTAGTGTCAGTTTGTATATTAAGCCTTCTTGACTATGTGTTCTTTGTAAAACCAGTATGCCTCAGTAAAGGGTCCGAATAGGACCGAAAGTACTCGGCCAACTCGTTTTTTCATTTTTTTCCTTCGTGGCAAAAAAACCTTTATTTATACATAGCATCACGTTTTATATACTTCGTGATCAAGTTATTCATCATGAGGGCCACGTTTACTTTTGCTTTCCTGTTCCCACTGTTGAGCTGTTTCGTCACCTCTTTCTCCAAGTCTTTACAAGCAGCGCACTCTACCAGAATTCACCTGAAATTCCTGAAAAAATGCCTGGCGGAACAAGTGTTACCCAAATCATGCTACCATACCGCATAAGAAGATACGATCAACATCCTTTTAATGAGTTTTCATCACTCATATTAAAACGTCACATTGCTGCCGCGAAAATGGAGGAAAAGGAGAAATTTAAAGAACTGGAAAAAGCCCGACGTAACTTCAACTATTCGATTCCCGCTGATTGGAAACACGCATTAAGGCAAGAAATTTATGGAAAACTTCGTAGAACTACAGACACTTTGATTAGAAAACTGGAAAGAAAATTAAACAACCTTATCAACGCCAGTGATTGGACCAAAAATGCTAGAAGTGATTGTGTGGTGAATTTATCGAGCAAACAAAAAAATAAGTGATAATGCAGTGCGCGCATTAGGCTTTGGCTGTCTTTCTTCATTTGTAACAAACCCTCAGCTTTATCAATAGCGACATCTTTATATAAGTTTGAAAATATATGTGATATACCACAAAATCATTTAGACATTATCAAAGGCAGACATATAGTGCTACGCATGCCTACCATGAAGATAACTTCCCCGCTCGCTACAGGAAAAGTTTAAAAGAATTGAAGAATGATAATAGCTTACACATTACCAACCTGGCTGATAAATCCAATAGTTTAGTGGTTTCTTGACAAAACTGACTACATATCACGCATGCATACTTTACTTGAGGATGAAATAACTTACAAAAAACTTGCAAAAAATCCGTTGGACCAAGTAATAAAAAACTTTAATATCAATATCAAACAAATTCTGAAAGATAAAAAAGAACTTTTGTGTCAGTTAACTGTAAAGTGTCCCTCATTACCTTATTTATATGGCCTAGTCAAAAACTCATAAGGAAAACAAACCTATGCGCCCAGTTATTAGTACTGTAGGATCAATTGCTTATAAACTATCTAAATATCTTACTAAACTGTTATCCCCGCTACTAGGAACTGTATCTAATTCACATCCAGAATTCTCTTTATCTTGTAGAAAAATTAAATAACATTGTACTAAACCCTAGCGATATTTTTGTCAGTTTTGATGTATGTTCTTTGTTTACAAAAGTCCCTATTGACTCTGTGCTAGAATATTTAAGTAATGAGCTTGTACTGCATGAATTGCCTATGTCCGTTAGTCACATAATTTCCTTAATTAAGTTATGTATTTGTGATTGCAGATTTATTTTTAATGGAGAATATTACCAACAAATATTTGGTATGGCCATGGGTAACCCTTTATCACCTCTCCTTTCAAACTTATATATGGAATTTTTTGAGAGACAACACCTCCCGAATATCACACTTATCCCCTTAAAATGGTACCGATATGTCGATGATATCTTAGTAGTCTTACCTAGTGGTATCGATGTAAATGATTTACTGTCTAAATGGAATAATTTAGTGCCATCCATAAATAAAATTCACTGTTGAAATTGAAAATAACAATGTCATCCCTTTCCTAGATGTATTAATACATAGAGAATCTTTTCCAATGCAA
>NC_061110.1:34905017-34915017 GCF_015104395.2 Macrobrachium nipponense | reverse complement strand
CCTCTCCTCTCAAACCTGTACATGGAATTCTTTGAAAAACGCTACTTACCTAATATTATTTATATTCCTGTAAAGTGGTATAGATATGTTGATGATATTTTAGCTGTTCTGCCTGTCGGTATTGATGTAAATGATATATATATATATATATAATATATATATATATATATATATATATATATATTATATATATATATATATATATATATATATATATATATATATATATATATATATATATATATATATATATATATATATATATATATATATATATATATATATATATATATATATATATATATATATATATATATATATATATATATATATATATATATATATATATATATATATATATATATATATATATATATATATATATATATATATATATATATATATATATATATATATATATATATATATATATATATATATATATATATATATATATGTGTGTGTGTGTGTGTGTGTGTGTGTGTGTGTTTGTATATATATAATATATATATATATATATATATATATATATATATATATATATATATATATATATATATAATATATACCTATATTTCCTTAATTTTTTATCCTTAAGTAATAAGGACTACCGTGGTACATAGCAAATGTATTTGAAATACCATAACCCATAAGAATAAAATAACAGAAAACTAAACTTTTTATAAACTGTAGTCTTCCAAATCTGGGCCTGCATTTTCAGAAAAATAAAAAAGTTTATCTTTATGAGGCTCAATAAGCAGAGCGGAATTTTAATTATAAAATGAATATACGATGCATATGATAATGGAGAAATGTTGCCCGAAAAGGATATAATCCTGTGTCATTGACTGATTAATTCTGAAGCGTTGCTGACGGTGAAAGAAAAGATATGCAGAATAGGAAACGACGCTGACGTGGAAGAGATAACGTGGGGGTGTGAATGTTTGTTGAAGTAATTGTAGAGATTATAAGAATGGCAAGCAATGAGTACGAAAACTGGTGCTGATGGGATTAGAAGAAAAAAAACATCTTCATTGATGAACTTGTAAATGGTTGTCTATCCTTGATAAGGAAGGCGCTCCAAAGAGGATGGGGAGTGGTATAAATATTGTCCCTTTTTCATTAGAATAAAAAGTTGGCATTAAAGGAGAATACAAACTTTCATAACGAGGGGAGCGTGTCATAGGAAATTGAGAGGTAAGACAGACGACAAGAGGATTTAATGAAAAGTGCAGTCTTGGTCAAGGATATATGTTACGTTAGACTGAAGAAACATATATAAAAGTAAAAACAGAACCGTTATCATGTTATATTATTACAATCCTGTCTGTTTCGTCCAACATCAATAACACCGCATTCTAGAAAATAACATTTGGAACTTACTCACTTTTTATGAGAAGTTATTATTGTAGGCAGTAAAACTGACTTACTTTTCTACACGGTATCACAAGTAACGTGACTGATAGGTTACTGGCTGTTTCATAGTCTCAATTAGATTTACATCTTTATCACGAAAACTACAATGACATAACACCTTCCATAAATTTGGTCAATAAATATTATCAAATGCCATTTCATTATCAATATAAGCTATCAAATTGATTTAGATGTTGTGGTTTGCTTAACTTTATGTTTTGACACATTTGTTTTATGAACATCCCGTGTTTTATAAAGCCTTCGTGTTCATCTCAAAGCACATTTCTTTTTCCAGCATGCTCCAGATTTTCATGAAGAGCGACGTATGTGCAAAGCCTCTATAGTTACTGATCTTTGTCAGTCTTTGATTTTTTATTACTGCAAAACAGCTTTGGTTCGAATTCATCACTGATAAAATTGTCTCTGCAATGATACAATTATATCCTGGCGCTTTCCATTCCATATGTCTTTTCTTGAAGATTTCACCTGAAGTATCTTGAACTTAAGAATATGTACTTAAGTACAGAGTAGACCGTAGGAATGGTGGCAATCAGCGATATTGTTATAATTACGTAGATATTGGTATCGTAATCAAAATATTAAAGAAGATATCTCTAAGTATATGCTAGTATCTTAGTTTTTTTTTTCTTTTCTTTTTGAGAACTTCAGTGTTATGGAAGCCAAAACAAAGAAGATAAAGACAAAAAATGTAACCTTCATATACTGACATATAGAATATCCAGCTACAAATTTGTGTTTTGTAAGCAGCGATGTCTACCGCAGCCAATCATCTCATTTTTGGTTTTACCTTAAAATCCTCTATGGTATATATCTTGTGCATACATTTTGCCTAAATATAACTTAAGCATATAATAAAACTTTGCAGATAGCCTTAACCATTTGTTGAGCAAATGTTGAAAGAAAACAAAGATTTGCCTAAATTAATCTAAGAAAAATCTGAAAATCTCTATAAAGTAAAAACTTACTGTATAAATGAGATATCAAAATGCTTTACTTGAATACACTAAATTTAGAATACATGAATCATCTTCATTTACCAAATAATGTTTTACATGAGTTGATGTGGGAGTATTAGGATATGTCAGTATGAAAAATTCTCGATGTTTACATTATTACTCCTATATAAAGATTTTTTTATTTAGACTGCTCACCAATACTTAATAACACCCCAACCTTCCCCCGTCGTAAAAAGAGGAAAAATGGAACTTCGAACCAGGCTTTCCCTTGAGGCGTGTGAGAGGTGAATTCCTGTCCTTCCCCCGATCTGTGCCTCGGTAGGAAAAGAGAGGACTCTAATTTCAGATTGCTTGGAAGCAGTAAAAAAAAGAATTAATGGTCTGAAAGGGAGGACGGAACGGAATTCCAAAAGCCTGAGATAGCCTTCAAACAAATTTACCCTGATTCTTTTTTCTTTTTTACAAGAATAAAAATGGGTGATGATATATGTAGAACCAGTAACACACGTCTTAACCGTTACTTTGATTCATTATTCGTTGTCAGATGGGTTTGCAACTTAATAAAGTAGATAATTAAAAAGAAACTTCCCTGATTCTGCAGAGATAGAAGCGCCACTCTATTAACTATTGCCATCAGCTCAGGGTCTCTGCAGCCGCTAAACCGTTAAACACACATGCGCGCCGGCGCACACACACACACGCAAATACACACGCAAGCACAGACAGACAGACACACACACACACACATAAATACATATATATATGATGTATATTATATATATATATATATATATATATATATATATATATATATATATATATATATATATACATGTGTGTGTGTGTGTGTGTGTGTGTGTTTGTGTGTGCTTGTGTTTGTATGTGTGGTGGGTGTGTGTTGTGTGTGTGTGTATGCTTGGGAAATTTGCTTACTGAGTATGAATGGAATTTCTAAAAACAAGCAAATAACTGTCGTATATCATTCGTGCCTCTGTTTATTAATATTGGAAATATGTATTATTTCCTCACATTTAGTTTCAAAATAAGAACAAACATTAAGGGTTACTGATTCTTCTGCATTACTAGTTCGGTAATACGGTTGAATACCATCCTCAAATGATGTGAATTTTATATATATATATATATATATATATATATATATATATATATATATATATATATATATATCTATATATATATATATATATATATATAGTATATATATATATATATATATATTATATATATATATGAAGAGAGAGAGAGAGAGAGAGAGAGGAGAGAGAGAGAGAGAGAGAGAGCGAGAGAGAGAGAGGAGAGAGAGAGAGAGAGAGAGAGAGAGAGGGAGATCTTAGCCTTAAAGTGTTGCATGAATCCTCATTAGAAAATTTAGGTATTACTAGATTAAATAATTCGTAAACGCATTGTCGTATGATACCATTGCATACAGTTAAATACCTTTTGAGTAACTTTAGTAGTCTAATGGTAATCACTGATATATGAAGACGGTTGATACGCCCCAGAAAATGTTATGACTTTTCTGTAGATGCATATATATTTTTTTTCTATTGCAGATTTTTATGGACAGAATCCTAAGTTTGTTTTTCTCTATTTTGTTTAAATATGCTTTTATTGATAAACTGATAAAAAAATACAAAAACTGGTGAAGAATGCGTACCCTTTGTTGAAATAATCATACCATTTGGAGCGTTACGTGTGATGATATTTGAGAGATAACTACAGCTACTCGAATTTTTATTGTTGAAATACTTTAATAAGGTATTAGAATGATTAAGGGACTTCATGTTTCAGTTAACCTCAAGAAAAGAGAAAACAAAGTTATCCTACAGCTGCCATGCAACTGTCTCTTTGTTGGTAAATCTGTATTACTTCTAATTGGGAGACCATTAACATTGCAAAAGATTTGCTCAGTAAACGTAATTATGTAGAGGTTCATCTGGAGTTTTCGAAAATGTATGCAACAGCTTATGAGCTACTTCTTGCCCTTTTTAGATAGGAATTACATCTACACCCAGCTTAAGGATTGGTGGAAACAATTCTTCGGGTTCTTGAGATGTGAACCTGAAAATATCATATGACTCCTTTTAGTCTTAGTATTACAGGGAACTCGTGTTTATATGGTATATTCTATAGTTTTGATAATAATGTACCACAGTACGTCACGTCTAGACGCAATAAACAAAACGGGCATAAGTATTTATGCTATAACTAAAAATACCTTTATAATGTAATATAATTTTCGCAAATTGAACCTTAGGGATGAAGAAACAAGTGGTATATAATGATGCAAGAGAGAATAAGTATCAGTAATTGTGTTTCAAAGGATATATTGATTATTCGGAATACTTAAATTTATATAAAATGAAACTGCCTTCAATTTCGTTTATCATTCGAATCCGAACAGAGCACCTGCATATCTCAATTAGTTCTTACCTGTATGCATCAGAAATGTCATCGTTGTTGCAAATGAAACACTAAAATTTTACAATTATAATCTCATTTTCTCTCTTCTTTCAAGAAAATGTTTTTGCCAAACTCTGTAGCATCGTCCGGTGGAAGGGAAAGCGTGATAAATGATAGGCAGCAAGTGGAAAGGTGTTATAACGCCATGAGAGAGAGAGTGGGAGATCTTGGCTCCAATATCCAAGATCATTGTGCTTCTAACGGCGTCTCTTGGCGACTCGAATACCAAGTAAAAGGTCGTGGGCCTGGTATCAACCACAGTTCTCGTAGAGCCAGCTTCTTCCACGACTGTATTATGAAGGATATTTTTTGTTCTCTGCTTTCATCTTAGGCAATTTTCAATGTTAAAAGTAAGAAATCCTGTAAAGTGTTTGATATGTAAATGGTTCCCTTCGTGATTCATTTTTTCAATCTTGTTCAATATATATTCTCTGGTTGGCGATCTTATTCTAGCTGGTAAAAAAAATTCTTCCTATACTTCAGAACATTCCATCCTTTCTTGGTAAAAAGAAATAGAAAAAAGTTTTGGACAACTATTTCGAAACCCTACGCACAATCGTGCTAGTAGAGTGAGTGTTTCTCTACGCACGTGCACGTGTGCATGTGTGTGTGTTTGTGGTGTGGCGATATCATTATCAGTGAAGTGCTATTATACTGAAAATACACATCACAATCTGACATTTAGCTTACGATGATATAGATTATAGGAAAACAAAGAAGTCTCAAGAATGATATAGATTATTGGTGGAGTAAGATTTCAACAAGTTCTTTAATGTTTTGTTCGTGCTTGGTAGTTATATAAAGAGGCCTTGTTATACAGCTTGTAATTAAAAGATATTCATTCATGTAAAATCGCCAAAAGAAACTTGAGACATGAACAGACAAACGTACAAACACACACGTATTGACATATATAATACAGTATGGATTTTCAAGAATCAGAAAATCTCATACACTAGGTGGGTTGATGTCATAGTAAGTTCAGACCCGGCCTTTAAAACCAGTTTTTACAAAGATTTCCAAACGATCCAAGGATATATGACGTGTCAACTAAAATTAATAGCTCGGAAGAAGGTTGGTGAAGGCTGATAAGATTTAATAATAACAAGCCAGGAGGCTGTACCCTTTCGAAAAGGTGCATTGAAAATGTAGCAGTCACGCAGTGACTTCCAGCTGTAGTGGTCGGTGCCATCGCCTTTGTCAAACGGCATTTTATCTTCGCCTTTGGTGTCTCTTGAAAGATGGCAGCGCCTGTTTAACTTATCAAACTAAACATTCAGTATAACATCAATGACGCCATTTCGTCTTAATTGGTGGAAAGAGAACCATTATTCCCAGGAACACCTTTCTCTATTCCACACAGACAAACCTTCATCACAATTATAATCTGAGGATGAATCAACAGGGAAAATGTGAGGGAAGTGTAGCCTTATTATTCAATTTCTTTTACCCATTTGTTCTCAAAACCAGTTTTCGTATTCATAATAAATTCATTCATCCTTTTGCTTAACCGTTATCTTGATAATGGCCCTGATAACTGCATTTGTAGGAGGATAAACCCTTGACTGCCATTTCGCAGAAACTTATCGATGCATTTTTTTAACATTATTACGTGTCTTATCGCTTAATGATTGACGTTCTGGATACAGTTAATAAATACAGTTCCATTAACCTGGCTATCCTAATTGTCACAGTAAATGAAGAGAGAGAGAGAGAGAGAGAGAGAGAGAGAGAGAGAGAGAGAGAGAGAGAGAGAGAGAGAATATGTTTTTCGTTCTCGGTTTGCTACTTCACAAATAATCTTAAATCCATTAGCTATGACAGAAACACCAGAAGAATAAATTTCAGTTAATTTTTATTTTTCCCCCAGTAGTCACATTAATCTTCTGCTAACCACGTCACCTCAAAATTTTAATGATTCACCTACTCAGTTCTTTTGTCAATTGTTATACTTAATCCTGTATCAGTAAGAACCAACGACTTCAGTTCTTTTACTTCCCTATAAAGACATATAGCTCTGTCTTTCTGGCGCCAGGCACTCTCAAATTTATAAATACTATATAATTTTTTATATCCTCCATTTCATTTTCAAGCTTTCAGTAAACTTAACAGCTCTTCATAGTCTGCAATTAAGTCTTTGAAATATGTAAACAATTTTCACTCTGGATCCTGCTGAGAACTCCGCACCTATCACATCCGTTTCTTTACTTTCTGCAAGATAAATGAAAATGCTACACAAACAGTAAATGTAACACATGTTGTTTTGAATTTCAATTGCATAAGACCAATCACTCTCCCGTATAAATACTTTCCATGGGTTTATGTTTAATCATATAAAATTTCTAGCCAATCCAATCACCGACTTACGAGTATTACCATACTTCAATGATAGAATTACTCATGGTCAATGAAGACCAAGTATACCTTTGCCAGCTTTCCGCTTGCAAACTTCCCAGAGCTTTTAATTTGTATGAAAAAGTTAGAATACTCTGGTTTTTGCTGCATCATGTAAGTATTATTGTATCTTATTTTCATATTTAAAGCCCTTCGATGCGTCTTCTCAGTTGTACTAAGTATTGCTATGTATCTTCACAATGACTTCTGAGATTGTTGTTTTTATATTTTTTTAATTACATTTATAACAATATAATTTAGTATCTCATAGCCCCATTATTTTATGATTTTTCAGCCTTTTGATTGTACACCTTACACTCACATGCTCACTTTAACAAGGATTTTAGAGTTTCCACAAAACTTTTTCTTACACTACAAAACTAGTCTACTTTTAGTCATTATAGTAACCACTAATTCTAAATAATCCATACACTGAAGAGAGCGGTGCATCTAACAACATTTTTCTATTTAGATCTTTTATTCTGAGGTCTAGTTCCCTATCAACTACCATCTATTTAGTTCTTGTAATTTTAATTCCCTTAAGCAATTTTTCACTCCAATTCCCCAGAATCTTCTGTAATATTCCAATGTTTCTTTTGATTTCATTACTGATTATGTTTTATACCAATATATCATCTTTCCTGTGTTGCATATCAGTATAACCTCCTTTTATCCTTCACTCAACAACTAATTTTACTTTCCTAGTGTATATCTTTATAGTTTTTTGTTTAAGTAAGAATTGGCCCTTCCATTTGACAGAGTTTTTTATCTTTGCCTTTTTTCCGCCTAGCATGTCTGAATTACAGAGGCAACTTCTAAATCCTTTCTCTGTATTAAAAGTAATTATTATTGCTTATTCTGATTTAACTCCATCCTAAACGTTATATTAAAAACTATTTTATTCCATTTAGTATTTGGTAAAATTATGACACTATATTCAAACAATTTTCTTATCCCACGTATAAATGAGAACGTTCTCTTTCAGAAACGGCATATCCATTTACAGCCCAGCCCCTATAAGGCTCCAGTTTCCAGTCTCATGTTTCATTCACCCTTCCCATTGCAAACATATTCACTATACCATCATCTTGTATATCACCTACCTTGGTCTTCAAATCCCCTGACAACAACCCAGTCAGGCATAAATACCAGTCTGTTGTTTTCATTTTTTTTATCAGTTTACTCTTCGTTTGTACCTTATATATGGACCTATAGATAATACACTAATCATCTCAATAGCTTTGGTTAGCAGCCCTTAATTTCAAGGACACTAACCTTTGTATTATATTTATTTTTTCCTTATATAACTTTTCCCCTTAACGGTAGTGGTTCCAGAAAATTTGTACCTCCCTATTTCTCCGAAATCATTTTGAGATAAGAATATTAGCCTTTACCCATACTGAATGTCAACTGATCAACTGATTCCTAACTTTATGCATAAGAAGAGACACAATGGAGCTGGCAGGTCAAAGACATAAGACGTATACCTGCCACGATATTAAATTCAGGTTATTTATGTATGTGTATATATCTAATAAAAGGAGCCCATAAAAACACCAAAATATTGAGAGAAAAGTACTATATTTCAGAGACTGCTGTCTCCCTCTTCAGTTATATTAATGAGAAAAGTTTACAGAAAAGGTGGTATTTATAACAAGAGATCCATCCACAGGGTAAGCCAATTTGGGTCACCCCCGCTGATAATCTTCCTTTAATCTTCTTAAGAGTTGGTTGAATGAAAATCTTGTCGATCACATCTGAATCCCATGCTCTTTTTGAGATGTTCATTACCTGCCTCTATTTTATTAAGGCCGATTCCATCATTTGACTCTTGTACCGGCAGTTGCTGCTATAAATTATATGTGACAAATTCCAGTTTATTCTATGGTTATGTTCATTTATATGGTTGAAAATAGCTGAGTTCTGTTGTCCATACCTAACTGACCGTTTGTGTTGTATTAATCTCTGGGGAAGTGATTTTCCTGTAAATCCGATGCAAGATTGATCACAGTCCTGGCATGTTCCTTGTTTACTAATGTCCTTATTGACTCTGTGCTAGAATATTTAAGTAATGAACTTGTACTGCATGAATTGCCTATGTCCATTAGTCACATAATTTCATTGATTAAGTTATGTATTTGTGATTGCAGATTTATTTTTAATGGAGAATATTACCAACAAATATTTGGTATGGCAATGGGTAAGCCTTTATCACCTTTCCTTTCAAACTTATATATGGAGTTTTTTGAAAGACAACACCTCCCGAATATCACACTTGTCCCCTTAAAATGGTACAGATATGTAAATGACATCTTAGTAGTCTTACCTGTTGGTATCGATGTAAATGATTTATTGTCTAAATTGAATAATTTAGTGCCATCCATAAAATTCACTGTTGAAATTTAAAATAACAATGTCATCCCTTTCCTAGATGTATTAATACATAGAGAATCTTTCCAATGTAAATTCAATATTTATAGAAAACCCACAAATAATTTAACATGTGTACATACATTTTTATTCTGGCCACCATCTTAATATTAAAATTTCAATTTTTTCTTCTATGTTCCTACATGCTTTGCGTATCACGAGTCCACAATATCTTGACCAAGAAATAGAATACATAAAAAAGATAGGAAACGATCTCTGTTACCCACCTCATTCAATAGATTTATGTTATCAAAAAGCTCACAAAAAGGTTTATAGTGTTGATATTAATGAAAAATAAA
>NC_061110.1:34872517-34895017 GCF_015104395.2 Macrobrachium nipponense | reverse complement strand
AAGATTACTGAATAGTACCAGTGTTTCAGACAATGAAATTTCTGTCTTTCGGTCTTTTCTTTCTCTTTCTTTATGTATCAGTACTTCATTATAAGTTCTTGTAAAAAATAGCACTTCGTAAGCTATCATTAATTCTGTATTGTAAGTAACGGAATTTCATGAAATTTCTCTCTCAAAAGTCGAGAATGTCGAGTATCCATAATTCAGTCCAAGGTGTTCTATATAGGATATTGTTATGGGGGTTTTTAGTGGTTAACAAAATAAACTAAATTTTGCTGTTTTGGTGGGAGATTCAATGATGCTCATTAATTTTTGTCGGTAACTAAATTCTCACAGTTATAGATAAAGATGATAATGCAGAGTTATTTCTAAAGTGAAGCCGTTCTCATTTACTATGCCATCTGATAGTAGAAATCTTGAAAACGTTTCCATTAGCTTTACTGAATCTTTGATGATATATATACTATACAAATTAATAAAAAAAAGAATAAGTTCTTATGAATCTTATTTTATACCATATTTTACTACGAGCATAAATTTTTTCAAGCCAACATGACTGGTTAGTGTCTGTCACACCATATTTGCAGTACAGTACTCTTGAAATCCCAGTAAACTCTCAAATCAGTAGTAACTGGCAATGTACATATCACCATCACGTTAGTACTATTAGGCTCAAAAAGTAGCAGATTTTGAATACCTAAACAAGTGCTTTCCATATATTTTAGAGCTAAAGGTAGTGACGATATTAAGAACAGAAACTTCTTTATGTAATATAGAATGTTTAGCAGCTTTATTTTCAGCAAATGTGATGAATTTTTTATAAAGTTCTAGATTAGTCAGATTTTCTTGAATAACTCCATCAGTAAGCCACTGAAGCTTATATCACCTTATACCAAAAATTTTAATAGTTTGATGAAGAGTACCTGAGGGTTCCTGCAGATAGCGTAGCCACTGGTCGCCCTCAGGTATTAGTGTTGATTTAAGTTCAGTGTTTGTTATTCTCCGTAGGTTGTTAGTGCCGTCAGTGAAGTGTGCTGTAGTCATTACTTAAGGTTCTTTGCAGCGTCCATTCGCCTCCTAGCTGCAACCCTTTTTTTTTCTTTAGCAGTACCTCCATTCATATTCTCTTCTTCGGTCGTTCTTACCACCCTCTCCTAACAATTTTTTTATAGTGCAACTGTGCGGTTTTCCTTCTGCTACACCTTTCAAACTATTTTACTTTTATTTTCCTGTTCAGAGCTGAAAAACCTCATAGGACCCAGCCCCTGGCCTTTAGGCTGAATTTTATATTCAATTCCACCATCTATTATGTGTAACTCGTAAATTCTTCTTTCAGCTGAAAGTTGGTCACTAGCTTGAAGAGAGTGGCTGTATAACTGCAGCTTTAAAGATCTGCAGTATGGAAAATGAATTTCAAGTCAACCTGCTACCCTGCAATGCAGAGGAAATTGGATATGTAGCTACACTAATGGGAAATTATGTACATCAGGAGTTTCAGAGTATGAACTGGTCCTAGCTTTGAAATTTTCTGTGTTCGATTCCCGGCTATGCCAACGCGGAATCAGAGGAATTTATTTTAGGTGATAGAAATTCATTTCTCGATATAGTGTGGTTCGGATCCCACAATAAGCTAGGTGACCAATTGGTTCCTAGCCACGTAAAAATATCTAATCCTTCGGGCCAGCCCCAGGAGAGCTGTTAATCAGCTCAGTGGTCTAGTAAAAGTAAGATATACTTAACTTATAAATTTAGTTCTCGAAGGTAATATTGCATACTTAGGTTTTTGCTAGTTGTATTTAAAATTCTAGAATATTACTATTATCACTTTCATAAATAGTGCAGTATGGAAAATGAATTTCAAGTCAACCTGCTTTCCCGCAATGCAAGGAAAATTGGATATGTAGCTACATCAATAGGAAATTATGTACATCAAGAGTTTCAGAGTATGAACCGGTCCTAGTTTTGAAATTTCCTGAGAAGTGTTAATAGTAAGTTTTAAGTACTAAGATATTAGTTAATCAGATAGTTTATAAATTTAGTTCTCGAAGGTAATGCTGCAAACTCAGTTTTTTGCTAGTTGTATTTAAAATTCTAGAATATTACTATTATCACTTTCATAAAAATGGCAATCAGTTTTTCATTTGAAATGTTTTAAAAATCTTGCTTAAATTTACTGGATTATTGTAATTCTATAATTTGATATGTTTTTGAACTATCACTTGGCCATTTTTGGTCACCTTATCAGGTTTTGTATTTATGGCCATGCTGTTGGCTAAAGCCTCATTCTTATCAGTGCTGTTAATGGTTTCTCAGAAATTCTGCTTAAAATGATGGGAGCAACATTTTTTATGGATCTTTAGAATAAGTTTGTATGGTATTCAGCTATATATTATAGTGATTGAATTCTTTGAATTCTTTGACACAGCTGCATTTCTGCCGGTCTCAAAAGATTCTTTGCAGTATCTCTCTTTGGGCTCCTAACTGCAGCCCCTTCACTCCTGGTACTGCAACTCCATTTCTCTTTCATCTTACTTCTCACCCCCTCTTAAAAATTGTTTCATAATAAAACTGCGAGTTTTTCTCTGTTACCTCTGTTACAACTTAAAAACTTTTTTTTTTCTCAATTTCACTTTTAACACTAAATGACCTCATAAGTCCTAGTACTTTGCCTTTATCCTAAATTTTAAATTCCATCCCATTATAATTAATCTGCGTAACATATTAACCGCAAACATACCAGAAAATTGGATTTGAACAAAATCAGTGGTTAAATATCCAACCAAAGGTGTCTGAATAGTGCCTCACCACCAAAGGCAAAAAATCGAAAATGGTAATTCAGAAATATCATTGAAACCAAAAGTTTCTGAAGAATAGTGTACTGATAATATCACCCTATTCCCAGTCATAAGAACGCAACATCATACATCTATCAGAGAATAAAAAATAAAAAAATAAATCAGAAAAGAAAAAATTTAGTTGAACAAAGTTCATAACTGATTAACTCGACCAACCCCGACCACGCCAATCAGTGAAGAAAATTAATTAACTATATTATATACG
Organism: Macrobrachium nipponense; assembly: GCF_015104395.2. Classification (NCBI taxonomy): domain Eukaryota; kingdom Metazoa; phylum Arthropoda; class Malacostraca; order Decapoda; family Palaemonidae; genus Macrobrachium; species Macrobrachium nipponense. The sequence goes on along the minus strand of NC_061110.1, from coordinate 34,891,957 downwards.
TACATGCATGGCAAAACGCAATTAGGTAAGCAGCACATGTCTTCAAAGTACTTAAGATTAAAACAATGGAGTCAGCCCTAGTCCTGAAAAAGAACTTTGTGTATTATCCAACTTGAGTGAACAGTGTTTTTGAGAAACTAAATGTGTAGTACATATAATGTTACATTGTCTGTTAATTGAAGAAAGTCTCAGAATATGAAAGTATGAAGAGTCCAATAAATTTTCCCGAAAGAACATTAGACCGGGGTGATCTCATCTTGTAATAGACCATAATCGTGTGGCCCATCGATACTTGATGGATAGCCCGCATTCTTGTGTGCAGGGAATGCAGGTCTGCACTAACTGTTATGCATATTTGAATGAACAAGCTTGAAGCAAACGCTGACGTCAAGTTTTGGACATTATCAACGAAATTTTGTCAGTCTATAATTTTCAATTGATCCATCAATTTTGTAAAAACTCGTATCTAGGTAAGCTTTTTCTTTGCAACTCAAAACTAGTGTCATTTGACAACAATCCCTTTAGTCTGTCTCTAGCCCGCTAATAGGAATATTGAACAATAATTACCAATGAAGAAATAATTGGATGAAAATAATGAAGCTACAATTGTCAGGCATTGCTAGTCGTGGCCATTTGTTACTTATGTAACCCGCTTTACTTGAAAGTACATTGATTTATTATAAAATAATAAGATTGAAAGCAGAATATTAGCTTGTGTTGTTTTAATGACTTAATCATCAACACATTTCTAAAATATCCAAAGCATTGTCATCCGTTAACATATCACGTATCTAGGCATTTTGAGTGGTTCTCATAGATCATTTGTACCAAGTGACTAATGATGCTTATTTACCAAACCGATAATATAAATTCAACCTATTATGGTGAATAAACAAGCGAGAAAAAATCACTGCAAAAATTAATTTCAACTTGTAAAAAAATTGAGACAATTAATACTTACTGTAGCTACAGATGGGAATCCCGGAGCTCTAGCCCTCGCCTTGAGACTATAAAAGAGAGTTCCGTGGTGGTTTGAATAATAGGTACCAGAACTGATTCATCATAAAAGTTTAAGATCTGTGATTGGCAAAATATCGGGAAGGATTAGTAATAAGAATTTCATTGAAACGCTGTAACAGAACAAACCAATGAAGTTTGGAAATAAAAGGAGGAAATTCATGTAGTAAACAAGACAACGAAACATGCCCCAACATACAGTCAAGTTCAGGAAGCGTTTGCTATATGTAGTATACTGTACTTGGAAAACACTTAAAGGTGCACCATGAACATGAAAAAATAACTGATTTGAATAGTCAGTTTTGAAACTGACGATCTATGACACTAAATGGTTTACAAGTGGAAAAATTGGAGTGTGCCTTCCAGTAACAGCTCAGCTCTAGATCAAACCAATATTCATTTAAAATTAACATTGTAGCTCTTTGGCCCAAAGCTACCAACTATCGTACTGGGAGAAATGGAAACTGTTATGTTTTTTTGCCACTTAACATTACTCCATACGGGTTTTCTTGATCAATCTTGGTGTCCAACATCTTCGAACTTTTATTAACCAGCCCCGCCATTAGAACTGTGCCTCAAGGTATTCATTGTGGAGTAATGACTGACAATAACAAATTTAAACACATTAACCAATGCCACATTGAAATAATATCATACCGTCATTTCAGTAATCATTACTCTTCTGACTCATGACTATTTGCTCAATAACCCACTATTCTCAGTCCCTGAAAGCAGGGAGTAACGCCCAACATGATTAGGATGTCCAACTTACGTTCAGCAATAAACAAGTACCTGAAAATTTCTGGAGATAAATTTTGTCAATTTTTATTTCTAGTTTATCCTATCTACTAAATTTCCAGGGAGTTGCAATACACTAACGAAACATAATTTCGAACACCAAAGACTCTTGGTGTGGCTCTTTGAATATTAAGATTGTACCGTTGTGTCCAGAGGAGCTTGCATGAAATTCATAGGATGTGCTTTACATTTTCCCCATGCAGTCAGCAATTTTGTTAGGTGTCAACTTGCAGGTAGCTTGAATTTACATTTTCCTTAAACCAACTTACTGTGCAATCGTATATTAGGTTAAGAACAGAAGATAGAGATGTAATATTATAAGTACTAATTTCACTGCTGTGGGCATTAACTTTTCTTGATATGTCTGTTTGTTAGAATGAAATAGAGACATTCTCCCATGTTTTCTTCATGCTTCAGCATGTTTGATTAGTAAAATAATTTTGTAAGTGCAATAGATCTAGTTAAGAAACCAGGTACACAAATTGGTGGTTTACCTCAGGCTTTTATTTTTACTCTGTTGGTGGATTTCTAAAACACATTTGCGTGGAAAGGAGGAGTGCTTTGCTTTACTCGGTTTTCGTGTAAGGTTCGCCGAGTTACTTTTATGGAGGTTATTTCTAATAAAGGTATTTGCATGGAGGTTAGTATTCGAGAATTTATTACAGAGAGAGGCTAAACTGGGTTGGTGTAAGGGTGAATGCGTACTTCGGTCAGAAGCAGCTGAAGGTAGACAGGGCAGTAACCCTTCACGTCCCTTCTCTTTTACCTCACTCCTTTTTATATTTTGCCTGTTAACTATAATAACTCTTCCATCCCCCTCCTTTTTATTTTTGCCGGCTAAATACTTTGAACTATATTTGGATCATTTTCTAATTCTCTTATAGGAATATAATGTGCTTTGGTAATCATGTTAAAGTAGAAAACTTGTAGCATTATCCTGAAAAAATCATGTTCTTGGTGTTTAATTTCACAACTATTATATTATTACCTGTCAAGTTTATAATAAAGTATTGTAAAAGAGGAGGGAAAGGAAAGCTTGAATATTCAAGGACCAGGTGACATTGCTTATTCAGAACATTTTCTTAATCTTCTGTTACCAGGGGGGACAGGGGAGGGCCTTGTCGGGCTTTCCTTTTCCTCTTTTTTCAGAGCACTACATATATTCAGTCATGACACGTGACCTCATACGCTGAATTTCAAACACACTTCTTATGTTCAGAAAAACACTGAAAATGAGACCTTGAGTCGTTCATGACTCCATATATGAAGCGAGTGAAAAGATTCAATGTTTCTAAGGCTTTCTGGCGTTGGTGGATTTTGAATTTTCAGAAATTGGTATTTATGAATTTGATGGTCATTTTGTTTTCATTGACTTTTGTGGTTAGTTTCAAGTTAATCTAAAGTGTTTATACCGAAACCTGTCTCATTTCTGACATTCAGACTTCTACAATAAAAGATTTCAACTAATTGTATGTGTTTTCATAGTGTATAGCATTTTTATACTACATATAATTATATGTAAAAGTCTGAGGCAAAGACCTCCAAGAATTGGTATCCTCTGTACCGAAAAGTTTTATATCACAGGTTTAAAAACAAGTTGAGGCTTTTGAGCAATTTAAACCAGGAAATGCCACAATAATCACTGCCATGACTTGGGTTGTCCAGGTAAAATCTTCAAAGATGACTGAAGCTGAATGTGGACCAGAGTTTCCCAACAATTACTAGACAACAAAACAGCCATTTTGACTCGGTTCGCATATTCATAAACAAGTGGTACTGTTCTCAAACCATCAAGAGGGCAGCGAACGAGCTCCTTTAAATGTGAATGGACACGTGGTTTCAAGATATAAAAGCCAGATCTGTTTCTTGAGCTCTTTGGCCCTATCTTTTTTTGGGGGGAAGTGTATTTTCACTGGAGCTAGAATAGGGAATGGGCGTTTGGGGAGAATAATCTGTCATATGACCGCTGACTGTGGCGTGCAGTGTACTCATTATTTTATCTGATTCGTTCATATCTTAAATTTTGTCCATTACTGTCAGTTAATATCAAGTAGTTGGTTAAAAGTAAAAACTGCATATTTTAAATTATTTTCGTAGTATATATACTTACAAAATATATTTTTGCTTACAAGAACGGCAATTGCGTAAATAAATTTACATATGGAATATCCCGTTATCTGTTGCCAAACAGCTACTTAGCAAAATAGTCAAACTTTGGAGATGATAATAACAACTAAGAACAAAACTTATTTTTCCAAAGAGCCAAAATGTGTTAGTCAATCAAGATTTCATGCGTTTACTGTATTGGTCGTTTCACTCCCATAACTGTCGTACGATAACTACCGCACATATGACTCACAGTTAAAGATTTTTATATTAAAACTATTAAAGGTACTTGCTATACATTCCTTTTGATATCTGTGCTCGGAAAAGCCGTGAAGACAAATATACTTATTATGGAGTAAAACTGTCATATAGTAGAAACTTGAATTCTCGATTAAGGATATTTGTGACGTCTCAAGTCAGTTTCTCCAAATCATTAAACACTGAAATTCCGAATACAGTATGCGCAGAACAAGCTCCTCAGTGATAGATAACCAGCATTTCAGTAACAACGAACAAAAAGGAACATTAAAACTGCTGACGCAATTTTGTGGGCCTTGGGTCATTATCTATCAAGAGCTTGTTCTATGGATTCTTAAGCCAAAAATTGTCTACGTATGTATCTGCCTAGTTGTATTAAACATTCCTAAACCAAGACCTTAGAATGACAAAACTCAAGACACATGCACTGTTGTGTAAATTTGTATGCACTCCACTCTGCGCTCATGCATTTTTTTTTCAGAATACAACTTCGATTCAAAGTCAAGACAAAACCGCCACACTTTACCAAAGCTTGATTTCCACTATAATAATGAATCTTTTGGCAAGTGAACTAATAACTTCATACCAAGAAGAAACATACCACCTGAAAATCTAATTAAAAGGAAAAATCCCAAGAAAACCCAAGAAAAAATTTAAGAGTACATTTTTATCTGAATTTTGCCAACAACCCCTAAAACACTTCTCCCTTCTCCAAGGATTGATCTTAGCAATAGAACTTTCAAATTCTCATTTTTTATCATCCCCACACATTTCTCTCCCTCCCACAATTACTCCTTCAGTCTAACATATTTCGAAAGGTTCTCGTCTCCCTAAAATGTTTCGTTAGAAACAGCACTCCACTAACCGATCCGTTCAAAACTCAAATGAAGCAGTTCTGAGAACCCCTTCCTTTTCTGAATTCGTATTTTTAAAGACTTTTTTGTGATTTCAATAACCAATTCTTGTCCAAACTAAGCCTTGCCATGCAAAGCTAAACTTCCTTCTAGGCTTCCTCTCACTCATTCCTTTGATCTACGCCCTACCTTTAAAACTTTCTACCACCAGCCTTTTCTTGAAGACCTATTCCTCTAAGTATCATATCGAAGAATATCACTAACTCTTCCTACAATTAAGCTTTTTAACTCTTAGCTTCCATAAATAAGCAATGTGCAAAATACCGCTGAACGGTTAGGTTACTCTACTAATTTTCTCAAGACATTAACCTTACACAAAAGATGTGGATGACACAGCCATTTCAGTGAGATATAAATAAAAGTTCGCCACTAGTTTTGTCATTCTAAGGCTAAAATCGGTACAAGACAAGAGGTTTGATCACAAATTATAGCTACTGTAACTATACTTCCATGGCAGCTTTGGCATGCTCTACGTGTGACTGCATATTTGAACAACTTGCTTTTCAAATCAACCATAACCAACACTTTACAGCAAATCCTTATACCAAACTAGTGTCACTTAAAATTAAACCTCCATGAAAAAAGAATAAAAAAGTATGGATTTTATTGAAAGCTTAAAAAAAGTTAGTGGATAATCACGAGTTTATTAAGTACCAAAATACTCAGTGAACGGGAAAGCCTCCTGTATTCCATCATATGCTAACATGCTTTTAAACTCTTACCTAGAGAGCGAAATCTTTTGACATTAAATGTCACCGATTTTATGAATAAAAATATAGGACAGCATTGACAAAATAAACTTAATTGAAACTTGTCACTTGAACTTTGAATTTTCTATATTTCTTTGTCTATGCGAGTTAATCGTTGAGCACATATTACGAAATATGAAGAGATTACCCCAAAAATGATCAGACAACTACTTAACAATGAACGGAAAGCATTTCATATCTCGCCAATAGATACTTTTTATTAAGTATTGATCGGAATTTTTAGAGGGAATCAAAACTTTAGATAAAAGTACGTACATTGCCAGAAATGTGTTGAAGCTACAGCCTGAGGTAATTACTATTTAGATGGTAAATTTACCAAGGGTAAAAGATGCAATGTTATAAAACGAATTGTAAACGAAATTTACTTAATTTTCAACTTAAAGCACATTGTATGAATTAAAAGTTGATAAAGTATGTCCAGCCACACGTAGTGGTTAACGGATCAATGTACAAAATTTTACAGAGAATATCTATTTTAGAATTAGTTTTATGCAGAGCTTGAGGAAACTGAACTTGTAAAAATTGCTGCTTAAGGAAACTGAACTTCACTAAATTGTTGTGTCAAAGATTTTAGCGTAATTTTTCTGACACGTATTTCTCAAGCCTATGAAGTATTGAAAGTACAGTGTTCGCAACTGTATTACTGTGTCATATTTCCATTATATTGTTATGTCATATTTCCATTACATTGTTATGTCATATTTCCATTACATTGTTATGGCATATTTCAATTACATTATATATATCGTATTTCAACAATTACAATAAGTTTTTTATTCGAATTTTTAGACATATTAACAAATGATTATTCAGCAAATTCGGTCAATTGGGGAAAACTGGATTTCCTCGAATGTGGAACGAAAATACTCAACTGACAGTTGTCCATCTTAAATGCAAAAATATTTCTAGTGCATTTGAAATGACTCATTGGCTTAAAAGCCACAGATATCATAGAAATAAGTTTTAAATCCAGTGAAAATGGTCACAGATACTGACAAATCTTTAAACCTTACGATGACCTCAATAGCCTAACAGGACAGTATTAAAGAATTCGTTACTTCCTAATCCTCAAACTTTGTTACTTAATGGAAACCGAAGTCACTCCTTTTCAACCTTCATTTGACACTTAAACCGTAGCCGTTATGATTGAAGTCCAGTCAATGATAACAGTGTAACGGGACTGAATGGATTAAATTCCCTAAAACATCTAATTTTGATGACCAGTTCTGGTGCTAAGGCTCAGTTTTATCAACATTAAACTCGCCTATTGGAAAGCAAACATGACAAATGAATGTAATACTAACTGGTTAGAGTGGAAATCTTACTGGGCATTTAACGTATAAAAACGTAATATCAATTTCTTATTATTCTGATAACAGGGCTTCATAAGTTTGCGGCGGATCTAAAGCACAAAACTTTTCACCGTGGGAATTCTTCTTAGTGTTGCATGGTGTTTGAGATCTGCAGCAGATTTCGAGTAAACCATTAAGAACAATAATGGTTATGTAATGGTTGCTCAGCATATGTATGCAGTAGATTTTCACTTTGAAACCATAAGGCTTTAATAAACTTTCATCACAGCTCTCAATTCATTCCTGTGGGAAAAAAATAACATTTACACCTTTTACTACTAAGTAACTACTAAGTACGTCATTAATTAACGCGTTATATATGTATAAAAAAAGTTAGAAACCAGGTCAATTTTAGCATTAACTTTAATGAACTTTCAGCAGTTACCATCTCTTCATGGCCACCTTAAGAACAAATGTTGATAATAGGTCTTATCATATCAACAATATTGCTTTTAGCGTGAATTAAGACTCCAGTATCCTTTTATACTTAAATAAATTACTAGCTACATAGGATGATCTGCCTAACCTATCCTCGCTTGATCTATTCCAAGCCTCTCTTTCTACACATTCAAATAATTAACTGTGTGACTATACTACACTTCATTAATATATCTAATACTATTTACTCCATCGGCTAACTGGTCTGACCTTGATCCAGTGCCTAACCACTCATGATCCATTGAATAAGTTTCATTATTTCAGGAAATTCAATTTATAAGCTTCCATATCATAACCTAATAACTGTCTTGTCCAAGTCATCCACCGAAATACCATCTTAAATGTAAAGCATTTCACACATTAGCACAAAGATTAACCAAATAGTTTTAAAATTCACTGGATAACCTAGTTATCCTAGGCCACTAATCTAATTTTCATGCATTTTTTACAAAATGTCTAAAAGAATGGAAGATTGTCTGCAGTTCCTTGTAGTCAAATGGTAACTAATTTAATTCTATTCTAAAAAAAAAAAAAAAACTTAGATTTCCATAAAAATAATTCTACAGTAATAGCCGAAGATTAATACAGTCTAAAACATGGTTTCACATCTGTCCTACCTTAATCCATTGGCCAACTAAAAGACCTCTGTCCGTTGAATAACCAAAACCCTCTATCGGTGTTGACAATCCACAGCAAGTCCACTAGAAAACCAGATCTTACTGCAGTTCATTGAAAAATCAAATCCTCCTACTCAATTTCAATCAAACCAGGTCCCTACCTTATTTCACTGACAAAAAAAAACATACCTATGTCACGGAAAAAATAATCCTTCCTCATTTCACTGACAACTCATATCGTAGCTACCTCCCTGACAGGCCAAATCCTATCCCAACCCACTTCAATAAAAATCGTGACAGTCTATTGGCAACCCAAAGCCTTACTAAATCTATTGACAACCTAGGTAATGCCTAGCTCGATCCGTTGACAAGTCAAATCATTGCTCAATCCATTGACAAATCAAATTCCAACCCATTCCTTTGACAATTCAGATTCCAACTCAGTTCATCGACAATTGAATTCTATCAACAACCAAACAACTAATAATCCAATCCATTGCAAGCTAAATTTTGTCAACTCATTGATAAACCAAAACCAACCTCATTCCATCGACCAACAAACCAATCGTAGCTCATTCCACCAAAATTACAAACCTTACCCCATTACGTTGCCAACCAAATTACTCTACATTATACTACATTGGCAAGCCAAACTCCATTTTTTTTCAATGTTATTTACAAACCATTTCCTATCTCAAACCACTGAAAAGAAAAATATTGCTTAATTCAGCAACTTTCTAATTCTACCTTAACCTGTCAAGTTAACCCTGCTTTAATTCTTCGTAATCATTATTCTGCGTAAAATTGACTAACAATACTTTTATCAGCTGAATAATAGTTTACATAAATAATCTGAATTGTTCGGTTTACTTTTATCAACCATCTGACTCATTGCTAAAGCTTTTTTCAAGTGACTTAGTGGTTCTAGGACACCTGATGAATCCTACCCTAATCTCCTGACTAACTAGAATTTCCCTGTTCATTGAGATACGCAAGACTGATTCTATCAAACTTTTAATATCAAACTTTAATATAAAAGCTTCGGGTTGGGATATTGTTCACGAATTCTAACTAGAATATTAATAATTCCTTTAATTGTCCCAAGTAAAACGCTGGATATTGGTGTTTCTATATGGAAACTTTTAAAACTAATTGTGTGGTTATGCTAAATTAATATTCTTTGTAGTTATGAGGCACGAATTTTAGGGAGCTGCAAAGCTTCGGATTAGGCTAAATCATTCACTGAAATTTCCTAATTAAGAAATATTTAATTTTCTTGAATTTTCCTCAGTAAAACGCTGGATATCGCTGTTGTTATATGAAAACTTAAAACTAATTCTGTGGGGTTGTGCCAACCAAGTTAATGATAATTAAAGGACGTCTCTCACTATGATATCTGTGGACAAAGTAAAACTCATCAGTGGGTTAAAGCTCTTAAATAACCACTGAACAAAATAAACTTCTTTGCAAATATTTCCCAATAGGCAAGCATTACAAGATTTAATTTGGCTTCCACAATCATCCCAAAAAAACCCTACTCTAAAACTTCTTGCCTTAATCGAATCTATCATCCAATTTTTGCGGCATGTTGCACATTCTTTACAACCATGTCCACCCAGATGTTTTATGTATAAAAATCATGTAAAAAATATGAAAATTACTACACACACTTCAACCTCTTACAGACGTTTATTGCAGATCCACTGCAATGTAACAAGTCTTGTGGGTCCAACTTTCCACTCTCAAATTATGACTGTCGTGGCCTTTGCTTTCTGCTCCTCTGGCGCAATTTAGCAACCCGTTTTAATCGTACAATTTCCTGCTTTGGGTGTTGAAATATTTTGTATTCCGATTCATCTGTGCAAAACCATTCTGACCCCTACCCATCAAGAAGCTCTTCACACGAAGTACACAAAAATGAAACTTCCAGCTTCCAGGTACTTTAGTGAAAAATCGTGGCAAGGTAAAGGATTGCGTGCTCATGAAAACTATAATTGGTAACTCTAGGCAATAACTCTGCACGGACTGCAAGGAACGGTCCTGCGAATACGACAGCCACAAGGGTTGGGGCCCCAGATGTATTTTGCCGTGTTTAATACTGGCCCCTGTGGGTTAGTTACAGTCGACCCCCTAAAAACGGCAGTAAAATCATAATAAGCAACCGAAATAATACTGTAGGAAACTAATTTCCAAAGAAATACCCAACACGCAGTTACTACCTTGATCTACCCTAAAATTCTAACAGTCACTCTCAAGTGACCTTTTGCCTGTCATCAAAAGTGTCAGTGGGGGTAGTTTACCGATGCACTCTCCCCCCACCCTTCTAATTTCATACTTTGCAATAACTGATATGCACTATATAGATGGCCATTAATGTAACCTTAAAATTTACATTGCACATTTAAAGTTTCAAACACGGCATTAATGGCCTCTTGAAAAGAATTCCTCAACACAGTCTATTCACTCTTTCTTTGCATTCCTATTCCAAATTACACCTCATTAGAACGTTTCAACCTCTGGCATTATGCATCTGAGCATAAAGGCTTTATTTGGATGGTCCCGTGTGACATGCAAATTCACTGCTACAGATTTAATATTTTGACGGTTGTGGCCAGGGGCTGGTTTGCCTCCCCAGTGTTGACAAAGCATTTTAGTAAAATTATCAAATAATACTTCGGAACTTTCCAATATTTTTAGTTTGCCTATGGCCATCGTAACAAGAGAGAGAGAGAGAGAGAGAGAGAGAGAGGATGAACCTATGAAAATAAGATTTTTACCTGTAGTGGGGGGTGGCTCTCAGAAGAGCCACCCACTCTACTGGCAAAATCTTTGGGTCATTTTTTTTTCTACCTTGTTACGATGGCCATAGGCAAACTAAAAATATTGGAAAGTCTCGAAATATTGTTTGGTGAATTTACTAAACTGCTTTGGTAACACTGGGAAAGTGGCTAATAAATTTTACTTTCATACCAGCCCAAGTCGCACGAATATAGCGCTTAGTAGTACCAATCCCTTGGCAAGGACCGTCAAAACTATCTCTGTAGCGGTGAATTTGCTTGCCACATTAGAGCATCCAAATAAAACCTGGATGCTTAGATGGACAACGCCAGAGGTTGAAACGTTCTAATGTGGTGTGAGTTGGAATAGGAATGCAAATTGCCACTGATTCAACTAAGCAAATGCTGACTCCCAAGAATTTCTAGTCGATTGGTCATGGAGGATCGTAATTTGGGACACTTACCTTGGCGATTCTACACAAGTACCACACAGTTATCGTTTATTAATCATTTTTTTATGATTCTACTGGACTGAATATATAAAAAGGTGTTAGAATGTAGTTCAGGGGAGAATCGATAAATTTACCTGAAAATTTTGTTATAGATACTAGGTCAGCGAAGCAAGGGCATATTCTAAATTTTGCAAATGAACATATTCGAGACTTGGTTGTGAATAAGATTAGCAATGATGTTCAAGGAACTGACATTAAGGAAACTGGAAAATATAACCCAAGATCATGATTTGTAATACATATGAGGCAGAAAAGGATGCTGTAAAAGATATGGTTGGAGGATACAGTTATTTGCAATCAATATCCGAAATTGATTATCAGTTGTGCTTAAAATGACAGCCTCTAGACTAGAGAAACGTTTCATTGGATATTAAAGTGTGAGCCTGAGGTTGCGAGGGCTGTTCTGATGATGGCAACAGTGAACCTGAGATGGAGGCATATATACGGTGAGAGACGGACATCTTTTCATCACTTGCAAATGCCATAGATATGGTAGAAAAAAAATGTTGGCAAGCACTGCTTCGTACCATCATCATAGCAATGGTTGATGCTTTGTTTTCTGTTTATAGAATAACTAGGAAAAAAATTTATAGAATAAATAGGAAAAAAAAAATTCATCCGATCCAGTGTCTGTAGGAAATAATTTTAGCAGATAACTTTTTTTTACTTTACCATGTGATTTTAAAAATGATAAATGGCAGCATTTCTGAACGTAAATTTCCGATATCTGAGAAAATTGCAATGATTAAGCCAGTTTTAAAGGGTACTCGACTTTCAGGAGGGGAGTTCATCTAGGCCTATATCAGTTTTCTTTTATATAAGAAATTATAGAATATGCGGTCCACTAACAATAGCTTACCTAAATACCGCAGGTATTTTTCCCGATTGCCATTCTGCATACAGCCAGCCATATTTCACTGAACTATATTCAGTGGTAAATGACTTATTGGAAATGGATACAGATAAGAGTGGCATTTTGTGGCTCGGATCTCAAATCCATCTGAGGAATAAACTTTTGTGTAAGCTGCGTGAATACAACAGCCACTAAGGATTGGGGCGTCAATTTTAGTTCGCCGTGATCAGTACTATCCTATGGGGACTCTTTACAGTCGGCCCCCAAAATAATGGTAAATACTTAATAAGCAACCGAAATACTATAGGGAACTATGATTTCCATAGAAATATCCAGCACGGAGTTGTTACCTAGATTTACCAAAACGAAGGCCGGATTTCTCAAAGAACACCTAAATCCAAAATCTTCCATTATTTCTTAAATTTAAAACAAATAACTTTCCAGCATTTTACCATGGACCCTCAGTTCCAGAAGGCTTCCTTGATACAGTCCATGCTCACCCACATCGCACTTTCACAAAAATCCGATAATGTGGAAACCAATGTTAACTATCATGTTAGCAGTTATATCACTTCATCTTTGGTGCACTATATACACCCTTTTCTATAGTTAAAAAAGGGTAGTTGACAGTTTAGTTGGCCACGCCGCCCAACACCTTTTGCCAGTCCCATAAATCTTCCGCCAAAGTAAGTAATTCTGTGACCCAACCCTGCCCGACCGTGCCCCGACCCTGTCAGCGATAGGTTAGGTTAGGTCAGGCCAAAACATACGCGCTTTGTAAAGTTTTACATTCATGTTTCTATTCGCCCACCAATTTTCTAGCAAACGATAGTCTTGGCCAACTGAACTGTAGGCAAAAGGAAATTCTGAACTAGAGTCGCCCTTCTAGCAAACTCCACTGACCTTGAGAAACCGCGTTCGCAAGATTCAAAAAGATAAAAGATTAAAAGACTATCTATCGGGAGCAACTATGAAGTCTCCGAAATATTGCGCAAAAATATGATCAACTGTACAAATACACCACCGAAAATATGCAAAGGAGAATAGAGTAAATTTGGAAAGCCTCGAATGCGTGGCACACTGACTATTCCATAGGGTATAACACGAAACTAAAGAACTTTTACCATTAACTTACAAAATCACCATGTGGCAGAATTCTACTCAAACCCACAACCATGTCCAGGATCAAATGAAGATCGGCACCAGGGCCTCCAAATCATAAACCGGTAGATCTATATTACTATTCCACGGCGGCCTAGACTATGCCACTTGCGCTATTTCTATGCACTTTTTCCTCCTGAACAAGAATTTTAAGTAATATTTATTCGGACGACTGTAATTAACCCCCAGGGGCTCGTACTAAACACGGCGAAATACCTTTGATACCCCAATTCTTAACAGCCATTACGCTGGACAATTAACACGCTGGCAATTAGAGGCTCTGTACTATTTCTGAATTCATTCATTGTTTATCATTGGCAGGTAAATAGATATTGGACCAGGAAAATAAAATTCACACCAGCATGGAGAGAGAGAGAGAGAGAGAGAGAGAGAGAGAGAGAGAGAGAGAGAGAGAGAGAGAGAGAGAGAGAGAATTACCTTACTGAGGTCATTCTACTGATCATTTATACGATAAAGGGCAAGGTACTGGAAACATTAAACTACAAATCCAACCATTAAACGCGTGATTTCACTAAAAGTAATCTCTTCTATTTATGGAAAGGCCATGCCATGCATGTGTAAAGTAACACTAAGGGCTTTCTATATTAGAATCCTCGATCCCCTCTCTTACTGGTTGAACCATAACTAGGAAATTAACTTCTATATATGCAAATTCAAATGAATAAATATGAACTGAATAAACCATAGATGTACGGGATAAGTAATGAGGCAGTGATGTTTGCAACGACCCATTTCTTATAAACTCCCCAAGTTTCTTGATAGACGACATTCGTACACGGCTGTCAAATCCATTCGTATCATGAGGGTGGGAGACTATTAAGCCAAGCATTTTAGGCCTTACACAACACCAAATACTGAAAACACCATTATCTACATTCTACAGCCATAAAGAAGTTCTCAAAACGATAGCAATAAAGCTTAAAAATAAACGGCATTCATGCGTTCAGTAAAGCACAGTCAGATTGTCACTGATTGCCAGGGATTTAATCAGTAAACAAGAAAACAAATAAACACGTGCATTTTATAGTAAATAAATACCTTATTTTTACGTAGGGCAAATAAAAAAGTGAAGACATTACAAAAATATGAAAACACAACATTAATAACAACAACAATAATAATAATGATAATAATAATAAAAAATAGCAGTAGTAAATATCGTTTGGGGAGTTTACCTTTGACTGGTTCAGTACGAAATCATTCAAGTTATAAACACGGATGAGTAAAATAGATTTTTTTTTTTTCGAAAAAAACTTACTACGAATTTTCAGATCTTGATATAAGAAGCCGTCTTGGGAAAAAATCCAAGAAACATCTTAACCAGAGACTTATTAAGTAGAAACTCCAGTGCCTTTGCATGGCGTGCATGCAAAGGCAGTCTTTCAGGTCAGTTTACAAGCGCACTTCAAAGGTTCGTTTTTCTTCATAACAGACAAAACATTTTCAGGCATAAATAAGAAAAACGCTAATACATAATTGCTTCTGTTGCAATAATTACCCATAGCAAGGACCTTCTTATTCAAAGTAAATCAGTTTGATCATCTGTAACATTTCTTAAGTACGCGGTATCGGCGTATTTGTTCTGGAAAACAATAACAAAGAACAGTAAATTTAAAAGGTAGTCTGCAATCTAATCCACGCTTCTGTAAGCACCTATGTACTCTGCAGTGAACAACTGATCAAACATCCAAAGACGACTATTGTAAATCAAGAATAAAACACATTAAGGAGCTATGATTTAATAAATTATATCTACTTGGCTGTCAAACTGATAGCATAGAAAGAAAAGGCTCTTTGATAGCTTCGGTTACCAAGAATTATGAATAATGTTCTCGAATGTATTACCATCTGTAGTAAAAAATAGCCGTGACTGGTGGATATGCTGAATCTGCCTGTCGAGATTTGTTGGAGTAAAAAATGACACTATTTGAATTATAGTGACGAAATTAGGATTTTCAAAAAGTCAAAGATCCAGAGCTTTGCAATTGATGGGGGTGGTACCCGGCAATAGGATCACCCTTGTAATGTTTGAGTTGCAATGGCTTCCAATAAAAACTAGAATAATGTTAAGAGAATGTTACGAAACATCAAACTATCAAGAATGGATATCCAATGTATATTTAAAGGATCTACTTTGCCTGATACAGCCAAAGAATGGTATAAACATAAAACTATCTAAATGTGTTTTTCAAACTATGAAAGCCAAGATGCACTTCGATTATTGGTTTTTGATCCTCTAAATGCGCAGATGAGAAAAACTATTATTTTCTGTGTTATAATAGCGCGGATTAGACAGTTACTAAGGAGTATCGCACGAGTCGTAGGTCTCTGCATACATAGAGTAAAAAAGAAGAGAGTGAGAGAGAGAGAGAGAGAGAGAGAGAGAGAGAGAGAGAGAGAGAGAGAGAGAGAGAGAGAGAGAAAAGAGTGAGCTCCTGCAAGGACCATTTGAAAGAGTGAGACAATCCTTCCCTGCTGTGAATCCCCCAAATGCACAACTACCTGTCCCTACTTGGGACAAAGAACCAACGGAAAGCTTTGGACTTCGCGATAGTATCCAGAACTAATCTATTTCAGTAGTTCAAACTGCTAATACTATACTCTGCATCATCCCAAAATAACTTTAGTAAATACTTTTCTTAAAATTGTATCGCTGGATTTAAGCAGACACCTCCAGATTGATATGGTAGTTCTAGTAATCACAGACCAGGCATGCTCCACAAAGTTAAAGATTAAGCCAGGAAAATTTCGTGAAGTTGTCAGTTTTTATTTTGAAATGAGAGATAACGGCCTAGAAAAACACCACTACCCACAGAGTGAGAAAAGGACAATTGAAGAAGAAATTACACGATTTATAAAGTTGTTATGGTGTGATTTTGAAGAATAGTATGAAATTCGTCTATAAGTTCTTCCAATTATAGCAGTTCAGATTTTATGATTAAAACAGATAAAGCAATCTTATCATACATCGACAATTATTGATACAGTATTTTTCCAGCATTTCGCTGAATACCTTGAAAGGAGAAGCTTTCGCCAGTAAATCAGTCTGCTTTTATAAAGAAAAAAGGCCACTAATAGAGTGCTATACTCTGTGCTAGATGGACTCCAAAACAAATAATTTGCCACAAATGTATTATATGAATTTAACGGGACGTTCAACGCAGCATTTGAACTGTTGATAATTATCAAAAGGAATCGACGATGAATTCGATGCACGAAAATTATTTACGAGCCTCTGGTAATTGATTATTCTTTTGATTCGCGGCTCACGACGCAAAAACAAAAGGCACCTTGCAGAATCACTATAGTACAAGTCGGATATGCACAGTAAATCTGAATAAAAAAAAAAAATATGAGGATCGCACAAAGCAGTGCGCTAAGACAGAATTATGCATGTTGCTATCGAATTATAATGGGCTATGAGAAAATAGTGTTGGTTTTTCGTAAATGTTATGTAGCTCTTCCTTAACCTTAGTAACACTACACCTAATAGGGGGATAATGGCGTCAGTGCACCTTATGCGGTGCGCTATAGGCATTACCTAAGGTTCTTTGCAGCGTGCCTTTGATCCCTAGCTGCAACGCCTTTCGTTCCTTTCACTCTAACTCCTCTCATATTCTCTTTTCCAATTTTCCACTCTTAGTTAACAATTGATTAACATTGCAACTGCGAGGTTTTCCATCTGTTACACCTTTCAAGCCTTTTTACTGTCAATTTCCGTTTCAGCGCTGCATGACCTCATTTGGCCTAAATTCTATATGTAATTCAGTTAGCAAAACTATAGTGTTGTTATTTGAAGTTCATATAGAATTTAGGCATAAGCTAAAGTTAGGAGTAAAATGAAGGCGAACAAACGCTAGGTTGGACAGCAAAGCCAAAATAAATAAGGGTTCAAGTAGTCTATGGGTTGAATGCATATACTAACTGTCAAAATTAAACATTAAAACCATTATTACGAAACAGTAAAAATGGAGTATTTGAAACAATGAAGAAACTTAGGAGAGCAGGGATACTTACTAATCATTATCTAAATATGCCAGATGAAATAAAATGAAAACAGGACATAATCACCTAAGTAATGTAGCCTCCATATGGACATAACAGAGTAAAGTATGTCTGGACTGCTCTTACATACTGGTGCAAGCGCAAGATTTAGATATCACATTATTTATAATGATCTACAAAATTATCTAACGAAATTTTTAAAGATCAGAATGGACACCAATGAAATAAGATATTTTGCCGAATTTCCCCTCAGAACCTTGGCCCGCTGAGGCGTCAGGCTGTCTGCGGGAGCTGAGAAGGATTAAAGGGATCTAAGGGCCACAAGGATGATGAATTCCATTTGCTTCTTTAGCTAATGTCCTCATTCCGTAGTTAAGGTAACAGACGAAAGTAGTAATATGATGCTTAAATGATGTTAAGGAATGAATTCTTGAGACGATGAATTAAAACACAAAGCTGGCAGCTTTTCTCTGCATTTTATTGTCTAAACGTGTCTTGCAACACGCCCATACATACATACATACACATCAGACATACAATACATACATACATACATATATATATATATATATATATATATATATATATATATATATATATATATATATATATATATATATATATATATCTATATATATATATATATATATATATATATATATATACATATATATATATATATATATATATAATAAAGATAGAGAGATTAAATAAAGTCATTCCATCCTGATAAATATTTTTTACTTTATAATTAAAGATATTGGAAGGCAGTGGCAATATATGTAGATGCAAAAGTGCCACGTAAAACAGTGGTATGCCAAATGAAGTTTCAATGAAAACCATTCCTAAATTCTTATAACTGAAAGATGAAGTAAATATTCTAGTTAAAACGCAAGAAACTTCACTGAGACACGAATGAAATATAGAATTTGTTGTTGTATCAGAACTACGCAGTAACAAACACGATGATGAGAAATACATATCTTGTTGGGATTTCTGAAAATAATCAAAGAACGTCACATGTTTCCCCACCAAAAATCCCAAGATTCAATCTTCCCATGGTTGCAAAATATATTACACCATCAACATGGTATTTTATACCGAGTGACCATCAAGAAAAGCCAGATATCATTAGAACTTATGCCGTTCTCCTGTTTGAGGTTATGGCGCCAGAAGAGAATAGGAAAGGAAAGCCCCTGACGTCTAAGAAATACGAGAATGTATGTGAGAAAGGATTGTGTAGTGTGCTTCAACTCACTGCTAACTAGAAAAATTGAAGAGATATAAGAGATAATATTTGATTTGTAGTTCTGCGAAATTAATGTGTATATATATGTGTGTGTGTGTGTGTGTATGAGAGAGAGAGAGAGAGAGAGAGAGAGAGAGAGAGAGAGAGAGAGAGAGAGAGAGAGGAATTAATAATTTATTTCACAAGGAATGAACAGACTTCCCTTCATGTACAAAACCGAAGTATAATCACTGTTGTGCACAATTTCTTCCCAGTTTTCCTGAATATACAGTATTCATTTATGACTGGATAATCATTTGCAAGTTTAATATTCCATTAAATAGTTGGATTGCTTTGCTATTTACTTTACGGAAGGGTTGATATGCACGAGTAAATCACTATTGGTTGTCTGTCCCAAACATTCCGGGTGGGTTGCTCTTTATATTGTTACTTATTTATTTATTTGTTTATTCATTTATTTTTATACATAAATATAGCTGTATTCGTGACTGGCGATTAATTTCAGGAAATCCGTATAGTAAGTATGAACAGGATCACATAAAAGAACATTCTTGTCAGTCGATTAAATTAGTCAAGTATTAAGTCCAGGTGA
>NC_061110.1:34864345-34872017 GCF_015104395.2 Macrobrachium nipponense | reverse complement strand
TTAAGTCCAGGTGACTCTCTCTCTCTCTCTCTCTCTCTCTCTCTCTCTCTCTCTCCTCTCCTCTCTCCCTCTCAAGTCAGCTCCTCATCCTCTCTCTCTCTCTCTTCTACAGATTTATTTGGTGGGAAAGTGATTGTCAAAAAGCGTAATACTATTTTTACTTCAGTTTACAAAAGTCCCGCACGATTGGAAAGAAAGATTTTAGTTATAACCGTCTTTCTTCTCCCATTTATTGATGATTTTTTTGAATAACCCAACATCATGGGGACGATTCTATGAATAAAACATTAATACGTAACCGAAAATATCAACGATTTTTTCTATTGAAATCTTTAGATTCTGCAAGAAACTAACCGAAGTGAAATTATTTAATGAATTACACACCACATATATATAATGGTGTTTATGTTATATATATTGGTGTATGTATGTTATTAGCTTATATATCTATGTTGTATTGTGTGATTGTGTTGTGTTGTGGTGTGTGGTCCTTGTTCACTAAAAATGTGATATGTCACCCTCAATTAACGTAACCAAGTAAGCCTTGTTTCGTTCCTTGAGGTGACATATCACATTTTTAGTGAACAAGACCACAGGTGATGGCCGAAAGCTTTAATCCTGTACAAGAATATATTTATAACTACAAGAGGATTTTACTTCATTGTGGATTGTATCCCCCATTTACTTAGAGGTACGACATAGTACGGCTTCTGCAATATATATATATATATATATATATATATTATATATATATATATATATATATATATAAATATATATATATATATATATATATATATATATATATATATTATACTATATTTTATATACATCATACTATATATATATATAGATATATATATATATATATATATATATATATATATATATATATATAGTATATATATATATAATATATATATACATATACATATAATATAATAGTATATATATATATATAGATATATATATATATATATATATATATATATATATATATATGAATAACTTAACACGAAGTATATTAAAACGTGATGCTAGTATAAATAAAGGTTTTTTTTTGCCACGAAGGAAAAAATGAAAAAACGAGTGGCCGAGTACTTTCGGTCCTATTCGGACCCTTTACTGAGGCCTACTCCGAATAGGACCGAAAGTACTCGGCAACTCGTTTTTTTCATTTTTTTCCTTCGTGTCACCTTTATATATATCATATATATATATATGATATATAATATATATATATATATATATATATATATATATATATATATATATATATATTATAGAGAGAGAGAGAGAGAGAGAGAGAGAGAGGAGAGAGAGAGAGAGAGAGAGAGAGAGAGAGAGAGAGTGAGAGAGAGAGAGATGCTGATGACCCAATCCAAGTCAGACTGGCACAACTATTCAATGCAATGCTGAAAAAGAGCAATACGCCAGAAGTGTAGAATAAAGCCATTCTCATTCTATTCTACAAAAAAGGCGACCCCAGGACATGAACAACGAACGACCCCAAATCAGCATCCTTGATATTATTTATAAGATCTTCTCCAGAGTTTTCAGTAATCGAGTGGCAGATAAGCTTGATGAAAATCAGCCAAGGAACAAGTAGGCTTTTGAAGAGGCTGCTCCACAATTGACCCCCATCTGCACATAACACCATAAAACCAGAATCATTGAGAAAACAAACGAATTAAACTCCCTCTAGTAGTAACACGTGTAGATTACACGAAAGCCTTGACTCGGTCGAAACTGGAGGAGGTCATGTCAGAGCTGGAAGAACAGGGGGTTGACTCAGTTTACCTCAATATCCTCTGTCATGTCTTATGACCATTCGATATCATTTATTCGCCTCCACAAGGACTCAGAAGCATTCCAACTCAGGAGATGGGTCAGACAAGGTGACGCAAGATCACCAAACTGTTTTGCTGCCTGCTTGGAGAGTACTTTTCCGATATCCCAACTGGCAAAAAAAAGGATTAAGAATGTAGGATACCTAAGTCACCTGCGATTTGCTGATGACATCATCATCGTTGCCCCCCACCAAAGAAGAGCTTCCAATATCAAAAAAAAAACGTTCACCGAGCTAAATGAATCAAGCAAATCAGTAGTCCTCCACATGAACTTCCATTAGGTCAAAGTCATGAGTAATAAATAGGGCTACACTAAAAATGCAGATGACATACTTGAAATTGAAAATCAACAAATTGAGGAAAAGGACCACTACATCGTACCTTGGACAACGAATCTCTACATGACGCCTCCAAAGAGGGCGAAAATAAAAGAAGCATAATCCATCGGTTGGCAGGAGTTTGGAAGAGCCAGTACAGTGTCAATAAATAAGAAGATTTCCATCAATCTTAAAAAGGAAACGTTAATGACACCTATGGGGCCGAAACTTGGAATTTAACAAAGAAGTTTTCCCTTGAATTACGAACAGTGGAGAGGGCACACGAGAGAATTATACTACATCTAACTTGGAAGGGTAGTAAAAGCAGGTAAATGAATACATAAAATAAACTAAGGTAAATGATATCCTTGAAACCATCAGTAAGCTCGAGTGGGACTGGGTGGGGCGCATTGCCAGGATGACAGACAACAGATGGACATAACGAACGACCCTTCTGGACACCCCAGGATTACACAAGAAACCGAGGAAGACAAAAAAAAAAAAAAAAAAAAAAAATCCCCGCTAGCAAGATGATTTACACCAATATGACAGTGACACAGAGCAGCCGAGGATAGCAATCTGTAGGAACCTGGGGAAGGCCTGCATCCAACAAAAGACTTTTGAAGGCTGAAATTATGTATATATATATATATATATATATATATATATATATATATATATATATATATATATATATATATATATATATATATATATATATATATATATATATATCCACACATCACTAGGTTGTCTTTTTTTATTATTTTGCCGACGTTTCGTAATTATTTACAGAATTACATTCTTCTGGGGGCTGCACATAAGAAAAGATAAAAACATAAACAAGTTAAAAAAGTTAAAAGTACAGTCTCAAAGTTCATTTAAAAGACATTAGAGTAAAAATGAAATAGATAAAAATAAAAAACACAACCAACCCCTAGAGGTGAGACAGCAAGGAACTAAATGGAAGGAAACCACCACAGTACGAAATTATGCTAAATACAATTGACTCGCAGATGTATGGGTGTTCACGATGGTACGAGTTGTTTTATAAACAACGACTCAAGGATTGTAGCTCTTGTGGTTTGGCAGTATGACCGATTACACTGAAATCTTTGTTGTCAATATAGGTTTTGCATTGTTTTGCATGATTCCTGATATTGGAGCGCTCTGGGTTTGAAATTCTGCTCCCTGTGCGAAACTGATTCCTCGATGTGAATCGATGCGCAATTAATTAAGTGTCGACTGGTGGATCCCACGTAAATCCCTGAAATACATTTAGGGCAAGTATATTTATAAATGACACCAGAGACATATAAGGACACAACTGATCTTTTATCTTAAACAAGGAGCCTATATTAAGAGGATTTTTAGGAATTAATTTGACTGATATGGCTGGAAAAAAGGTCATGAATAATTTGTGTGAATCTTTTTTGAAAGGTTAGGTCATTAATGTATGGAAAGGTTTGCATAGAAGCTCATTTTTGGCACAGCTGGAACGTCAGGTTTTCTAGAGAAATGTCTATTTAGTAATTTATTCAATTTTCTATATACTAACCTAGGTGGGAAACAGTTACCTTTAAAGAAATTACTAGAAATAGAATCTCATTGTGAAAGGCATTCCAATTAGATGAGAGGACTAGTGCCTCTATTAAGGAGGGTAAAAATGTAATTAACCTTAAAATTAAAATAACAAACTACTATAAAAATTAGATCCGAGTCCTGTAAAAGTTTTCTTTCTAAAAATCGTGGTGTTAAAAGAGTTGTCTTGGTCTATATACTTGAACGTCCAGGAATCCAAAGACAGACAGTTGTTCTCCTCTTTTTCTATATGTAAATTTCATATTCGGGTGAAGTGTATTTACGTAGTCGAGGAACAGGTCAGCCTCGTATTCACCCTTGAAGAGAAGAAACGTATCATCAATATACCTAGAATAAAAGAGAGGATGGAATCTTAGAGGGCAATCGTCGAGCATAACGCTCCTCCAGGGAGCACATAAAGATATTAGTGAACGTAGGCCAAGGGGGGGGGGGGAACCCATGGCCATGCCATCTACTTGTTTAAAAAGTTTACCGTTAAAAACAAAAGCAGTGTCCAGCACTGCCAGTTCAAGAAGGGTTTTAAAAAGCGTGCGGTTAAAATTACAAATGTGGGACTCAGGATCGGGAAGTAGCTTGTCAAGAATCAGTTTCAATGGTCTCACAACTGGAATATTCGTAAACAGAGATTCGATGTCAAGGCTGGTCATGAATAAGTCTGAATCCTGTAATAAAATAGACTATTTAAACTGTAGGGAATTATTGACGGAGTAACTGTTCTTTGTTAATGGTTCAAGTATAGGAACGAGAAATTTGGCTAGTTTATAGTTTGGTGTATTAAAAGACGCTAAAATAGGCCTGATTGGGAGAACCTGGTTTATGGATTTTGGAAGGCCATATAAAGTACCGTAAGAAGAACCTGTGGAATATAGTTCTTGATATGTAGTTTCATCAAGGATATTATCCTTTCTCAAAGACCTAAGGAAACGGTTAATTTTGTCTTGTGTGTAGTATATATATATATATATATATATATATATATATATATATATATATATATATAATATATATATATATATATATATAATATTATATATATGATTTTAATATTGCTTTGAAATACGTCATGCCTCCATCATCACGAGGCATTTATGTCCTTGAAGCTGATCAAGTTCTTATATCTTGAATTACCCAAAAAGCTGAATTTCACCTTATTCATTTCTATAAAGACGTTTTTCTAATCCCAAATTCATTCCATTACGAAGAGTTTTTCTTCCATATCTTGTCTAGTGAAATAACACACCACCATCGCGCGTGCGTGTGTGTGTGTGTGTGCGTGTGTGTAAACGTCTTTTTAAAAGACTTGCCTTATTAATCTTCATTGGGGGTTTAAAGTCATTTTAACGATATAATTATTATGAACAAATTTATCTTCCATTTGGTGGCAATCATTTTGGAAAATAACTCCTAATATAGTTTCCGCCTAAAATCCTCAACCATGAAATTGAATATCTTTTAGGAGGAAAATAGGATGCAAAACCAAAAAAAAATGTTATGAAGCAAAATTATTTTCTCGGGATAAAAGCGCAAAAAAAATATGTTCCGAAACAAAATAAGAAAGAAAAATGCCTAATTTAAACAGGTTTTCAAAAGCAAATGATTGGTCAGCCTTGCGAAGGGTTGTTGTGTCTACATAACTATTACTTCAAACTGAAATCCTTTTTTGATTTAGATACATCGGATTTCATTGTTGACCTATAATTACCTCAGTAGGATGTTACGTGTGTAGTTTTGTTTCATTTGTACTCGAATTATCTGTACAAAACTACCAGAATGAGCCCATACATTACTGAAATATATTCAGCGAAATTGTATATATATATATATTATATATATATATATATATATATATATATATTATATATATATATTACATATATATATATATATATAGAATTAATATATCCCAAGAAAAAGTGCCTTTGATACACTTGACAATGCATTGCAACTACATATTACCACCAAAGAAAATATAAGATTCTAATGGTTGTGTTAGCTCGTGACCTCAAATGGGCATTCCTCTCTTATCACCCCTCCCCCACAAAAAATAAATGAATAGAATAAAATAAAATGCATGATCTGTGGAAATAAAACCCTAGCTATAACCATCTTGCCATAGGACACATGCCTACAGAGTAGGTAAGTTTGCATAAACTCTTGTCACTTGTAAAGGTGTGGCTCCTACAAATTATCGTTGATATAAAATCATTAGCTATCAGTAATACTAATACTGATGCCTAGCAATTTTTGATCAAGGGTCACCTACATTTATCCAACATTATGGGAACTGTAATTTACTCTATTTACAGGCCATTTAAGCATATGGATTCATAAGTTTTTAAACCACATTAGAAAATTGTCAACCCTACGCGTCCGCTAATAGCGAGTTAATGAAAGGTGAGCTATCAAAGCACCAAAATGAGTTTGTATATATATATATATATATATAATATATATATATATATATATATCTATATATATATATATATAATAATATATATAATATATATATATATATATATATAATATATATATATATATATATATATATATATATATATATCACAGGCAAACAAGAAGTACCTCGTTGTGTTTATCGAAGAGGAAAATTTATCTTCCTACTTTCTAAAATGGAAAAATACGGAGGACTTGTGAAATAGCCAGTAGAGAGAGAGAGAGAGAGAGAGAGAGGAGAGATTGAGAGAGAGAGAGAGAGAGGGATCCTAGATTCTAGATATGCCTTCCCATTTCTGCTATCATTTGAGCGAACCACCAGACCAGTGCAACACGACGCTTATATCCAGGCAATAAGTTTGTATGGCACTTAAAGGTCTCAGTCTTCGCTGGCTGCCAAGTGGCCAACTCCTTAGAATTCATTTCCAAAAGTATTTAGTGCTTGTTTGTTTCTGTTTT
The DNA here is from genome assembly GCF_015104395.2 of Macrobrachium nipponense. Classification (NCBI taxonomy): domain Eukaryota; kingdom Metazoa; phylum Arthropoda; class Malacostraca; order Decapoda; family Palaemonidae; genus Macrobrachium; species Macrobrachium nipponense. The sequence goes on along the minus strand of NC_061110.1, from coordinate 34,865,338 downwards.
TTCAAACAAGAGAGAGAGAGAGAGAGAGAGAGAGAGAGAGAGAGAGAGAGAGAGAGAGAGAGAGAGAGAGCATGAATGTCATAATTCCTCATTTTCATCTGCAGCAAATGATGCAGACCCATTACAAATTCAAATTCAAAATTCAAACTCAAAACTTTATTCATATGAATACATTTAACAAACATATAAAAAAATATAAGTATATGTAAAAAATAACTTATCTCTTGGGTCTTACGACCTCATGAAATCAGCTAACACGCAAATAACCTAAAATTTCTTTCAGCTGTACAAAACTTAAGTTACATGAACTAAAATTTTCTTGACGGTCAATAAGTTCTTTTATTACTGAAACTCTCCATTTCTCTCCTGAGATCATTCATCTCTATAATTTCCTTTTAACTTCATTGTCGCTTATAACAGGAGATTATTAATATTTACCCCTAAAACATCTGACATAAAAGAAAGGTTTCTATACATGATAGATTCTCTGTTGACACAACAAATTATGAAATAAAACGAAATGATTGCAGAAATATGAATATACCCACTTACGAAAAATCTGTGCATCTTACTAAAAACCTCCAAGGATGGTGTCAAAGTTAACATTAATGGCAGGGGTTAATGAGTATATAAACAATTAAGGATCTGTGATTCACAGCGTATATGAAAGTGTTGTTATATAGTCTATCAACAATGGAAAAAATTAAATCAATCTTACTATGAATAAATTCATGAAACATACTGGCCCTTGAATCTATCCGGGTGACATCAAACAATTAAAAATCGCAATGATGACATATGACTCCACATAAATGTTACAAATTGTATTTATTTCACATAACAAATTAAATAATCCATCATTATCACCATCACTACATAGCATATAGTAGATAGTCATAGTTATCAGAAGTAAATTAATATGACGCTGGTTCTATGCTGCAACAGAAGCAGACGGAATAAACAAAGTAAAAAAGTAAGGATAAAGGGAATCTT
>NC_061110.1:34856845-34859345 GCF_015104395.2 Macrobrachium nipponense | reverse complement strand
ATTGATCATGCATCACATAAAATGGAACTCGACCAAATTGGATAAGAAATGAGCCGTTATCTGTATCAGATTTTGACGTTTATTACATCAGTATAACATTAGTTCTTTCATTTCACTGGAAACCGTCTAAATAACTGTTTGCAGTAGAATGTTACACGATCTTTCGAATTCTAAACAGAAAATATTTTGATATAATTTTTTCCCGTGCTAACCTTTCGTTTTTAAGAAACTTTGAGAGCCAGGATATATAACTGATATATATGTAAATATCCTGTCATTTATTTTTCCCTTAATTCATTTTCAAGCATGTTAAATTATTTTTATAATCCATTCTTCACATGTTTATTTTCTGCCAATTTTCTACTTGACCTAACAAATGTTATCTGCATTTTCATGTTGGTTTCACCTTATGAAATGATTTTATATGTAGCTATTAATAAGATATTAAATAGAAAATAACCTAAATAGTTGGACAGGCAATGGAAGACACGATGACCTATAAAGAAAGTGATTTCTGGTTCTTAATCCTGTAATTACGTGATAAAAAGATTAATATGAAATTATATAAATTGCTGGGGAACTCGTAGTTCTTTGTAGTTCACTTTTGGATTTGACTGAAATTATCACAAGGGAAATTACTTTGATGTTTTTCTCTTAGAATAGGCGTTAAAACTAGCCTCTCTCTAAAACATTTAATCATAGCCTAAAAGAGTTTCTTCCTGTCGAAACCATCTTGAATTATTTAAGAACATATTTTCACAATTTAGATTTCGGGTGTGTCTAAATACTCTAAAACCCCAAAAATATAGAAAATTGTGAACTACCAAGTACATAAAGAGCCGCCTAGATTGAGCTATCAAAATGAAATCTCCAAGAACAAAACCCAAGTTTGAGAAATCAAAACAAATGGGCAAAATTGAACAATTAGGCTGTATGGAATCATCGCAACGATGTATTTCAATATTCAACCTTCTGGGATACTCGTATATCATTGCAATATCTACATAATTTATTTTTCTCAGTCCATGAGCCTTATCAACAATCAACATCACTGTTCATGACAACCCTGCACTTGAACCTTTCCAACTCCTCATGAGGCCCTACACGAATAATGTTTTTCTCTTATCGAAAACATTTGTGAAAAAAACATTATGCATTACTATCCACCTCGTAACTATGCTTATCATTTGAGCTTTGAGTTCGAGTAGCTGTTTTCAGTTGTTTATTATTTGTAATCATAATTGAGATAACGATGTTTACTATGTTATTAAGTGTTTGGGTTTCGATGACGGTGTTTAAGATAAATTGAATTTTAAAGAATATTGCTATCGTTTCCTTTTATAACAGTAAATATTTTCGTTTTACCGTTTACCTTACCTTCAAGGAAAAACTTCACTGAAGCAATGCACAACACTTTGTTTTTCAGTGACCGTTACTCAGTTTAACGGAGACACTGGCCACAAATCGGAATACAGAAAAGATACCGTAATGCTTCAAAGGCATTTAGAGAAATTCATCCAATCTAAACTCAATGTTTCACCGTCAAATAAAAAGTTAAATTTACCACTCTACAAAAATTATTTGATTTAAGTCTTTCTTCTATATTTTTCTTGATATGTCCCAATTTTATAGCCCTCCGTTTCTCGTATTTTTTTGCTTACTATGTGTACTTATTGCGAATGCATTTGGCCGGAAGAGAGAGAGAGAGAGAGAGAGAGAGAGAGGAGAGAGAGAGAGAGAGATAAGCAGTTACTAACTGGTTACTGATGGAGTCAATGTTTTCATAAAAGCTATATAATATTGTCTATGTGGTTACTCTTGAAAATTTAATGCCTTGATAAGTATAACAATATAATTATAAATTTTTAATTAGTTAGATATCATGCCTATAGAACGTTATGCAGGATTTGCCTTAATATTTTACCCCTATAACCTAAGAATGACTTATTGTTGGTGCACTGTGCAGTTGCTCACAAAAAAATAAGCAACAATTTCTTTCTCTGACTAAATGATTTTAAAAAGATCTGTTAGATAACTTTTTAAAACTACTCTCAGGAAGTGAGATGGGTATTAAATGCTCCGAATGAATTGCAGTTAACAGAAACACACACACAGATATATATATATATATATATATATATATATATATATATATATATATATATATATATATATATATATATACATATATATATATTTATATATATATATATATATATATATATATATATATATATATGTATATATAGATATATATATATATATATATATATATATATATATATATATATATATATATCTATATATATATATTGTGTTTATGTGTATGTGTCTGTGCGTGTATGTTTGTAATTGTTTCCATGTGTGCCGTGTGGGGGTGTGTGTTAGTAATACTTCACAAAACTGAACATGCAAATATATACGTGGAAAACCACAGAAAGGTGAATATTAACAACCAGACACCAAACCCTTCATGTATTACATAGAAAACTACTTTCAC
>NC_061110.1:34839345-34844345 GCF_015104395.2 Macrobrachium nipponense | reverse complement strand
ATCCAACAGATTTTGAGGTGTATAATGCTACATTTTATATATTGGCATTCTTCATCTGAAGAATTAATGAAATAACTTAGATTTTCCGCAGCACCTGTAGTGTATTCATTGTAGGTTTCAGTCCTCTTTCCATGAGTGGTTCGCAATTATTACTGATGCCAATTATAAAAATGACTGTAAATAGTCCCTAACATAAAACTTGCTTATTGATCATCCCATATGTATCAGAATAAATGCAATTTCTACTCATGTGAAGAAATGTCAAGTATTTGACTTTAACGAAAACAGTTTAAAATATGGCAGCCCAGTATCTCACTGAGAAAAGTAGTATAAAAACATTTTATGGCTGGAGAATGACAACTGTGGCTGATATTTGTAAGATGTGGACACTTCATTCATTTTACCTAGGCCCCATTCTACTGACGCCATTGCTAACCCATTCTAAAACTTTCTTGCTGACAAGAAGAATTTCTGTATTCGGATATCACCTCAATTAAGGTTTCAAAAATCCCTCTGGGAGCGAGAAGTAGAAGGTAAAAGCTGAGGTCAGGACCATGGCTGATAAGGTAGAATTTAAGTCGAAGAATATTAAGGGTAATTGGAAACAAGTAAAGAATGCGCAAAAGTTTCTTCGGTGCAATCGAGTTTTCTGTAGAGCGTGTAACACTGTTTGAAACTCTCGATGTGCTGCAGGATGAAACTCTCAAACGCGACCGGGCAGGATCGGTGGCTCCTCAGATGCAGTCAAGTGAAAATGTCTCGGCGGCTGTCACCGTTAGCGGTGCCGGACTCGCGATCCATTTTTAACCTTAACCTTAATAAAAAGACTGCAATGGATATGTTTGATGATTGGGGGATGGATGATCATCATACCAATTTACAGCCCTCTAACCTCAATAGTTTACAGAAAACTAAAAAGAAAAGGAAAAGTTGTCATATCTGAGATAGTGGAGTGAATAAAGGTTTGACCAGAATTTTGGAAAAGAAACATAAATTACTGACACTGTAAAAGAATATAAAGGTAACGGTAATGGTTAATGGAAAAAATTATTCATACGGTATTAGGTTTATCTGAAAGTTGCTAGAGGAGAGTCAGGTGGCATGCGATGTTTCTTTTTCTATAATACAACACAAAGGCTGGCAATGGCTTCAATAACTCTCATCCTCGCATGGATTGAATAGTTAGGCTATGGCATAAGGAGACAGAACTTTATGTAAGTAAAGGGGATTATGTGGTGCCAGACTATTTGAGCAAAACGAATAGGGGATAGATTCATATCAAAATAAAACTCCACTGTTAAAGGGATAAAATGATATAAAAGGCAGTGAGAAGAATAAAACGAATGACTGTTAGAAATATGAATAAGTACTAAATAGAAATCAACTCAATTTAAATGGAATAAATATAGAGGGAAAGGTAAATGAGCATATTAACCTCAGAATAGAATATATAAATAGAGAAATAATATTTATATAAATAGTCTTGATTCAGTAGAAAGAGTAAGAATGTGGAGGACAAGAAAGAAACAGAGGTTTGAGGGAAGAGTGGCCGGAGTTAGTGGTTAGTCAGATAGAAGAAGCCAGCAGACTGTTGAGGACATAAGGAAGCCAATGAAGAGGTTGAGAAATGGGAGACGGTAGAAGGTGAGAGATGATGTGGTACAGTAGTAAAAGTATAACTGGCTTCTGTCCACGGATGGAGGACGAGTTCCAAATGATCGAGCGGGAGAAGTTGATATTGCAGACTATCGGAGTTAATGCTATATATATATATATATATATATATATATATATATATATATATATATATATATATATATATATATATTATATATATATATATATATATATATATGTGTATATATATATATATCTATATATATATATATATATATATATATATATATATATATGTGTGTGTGTGTGTGTGTGTGTGTGTGTGTGTGTGTGTGTGTAGAAGGTAAGTTGTAGCACAGAAAGTAACTGAAAACAACTTAACTGAGAAAGTAAGATGGACGACAGAACGATTTACAGGGAAAGATGAGTATAGCGTTGGACGGGGAGAAAGGTGTCGATCATCAGATTAAATGAGCAGGTTCACGGCAAAAAAGAAAATTGTATGTGACGTAAAATGACCTAGAGAAGGCTTTTTATAGAACTGATAGGGATGCGCGATGGAAAATATTTACAATATGGCACAGAAGATAATTTTTTTTTTATATACTAAAAGATTTTGGGATGAAGGTGAATAGTTACTTGTAAATGTAGATGCGCGTGATTTTTACTGTGTAAAAGGGTCTTTGAGACAATGGTGTATTATGGTTCTATGACCTCTAACATCGTTAAGGGTGGTGTGAGAAGAGAAATCAACGAAAGAATGTTAGATATAACCACAAGGTTGGGGATAAAAAAATTGTCTATAGAATTAAGTGACGTTTTGCTGATATTTCAGTGATACAGTATTGATTGGGGACAGTGGAGAACTACTAGAGAAATTAATAAAAGTTTGAAATTCGTTATAAGAGGAGAAAGATAAAAGCATCTGCAATCATCGGTATGACAAGGTTATGTGGATCAGAAAGATAGATCAATAAATGTCAATATGTTCGGTGGAGGATTAGAAGCAATAGGTTCGTATATTTATTTGGAATAAAAGTAAAGAATGTTAGTAGGATGAGAGAAGAGCTAATTGACAGAATAAACAAAACACGAAAGGTAGAAGTGAGAGAGAAGTAAGAAATAGGGAGAGAAACTGTATGGCAATAGAATCTGAAACTGGGACTGAATAAAAGAAAACTATGAATGAACTTCAAATGTTTCGAAAAAAAATGGCGCTGGGACTGTGGCATATGTAGCATAAGAAAGATGGAAAGGATTAAAATGTGGCAATAGAGACAGGGGATACTAAAAGCAAATCAAATGAGGTGAATGCGTGGTTCATAGATGTACCGGAGGAAGTATTGGAAAGGAAATATGTTAATATCCAATAAAGGCAACACGTGTGGAAGATCGAAGCGAGTGTCACTTAGTGTGTCGATCACCCGACTGCGAAACAGCAGTAATTCGCTCAAACAAAGCATTCTAAGTAGTGAGGCAAGAAGAAGATCCAGATTATGGGGAAGATGGGAAAATAAGGCGTTTGTTCCCTAAATGACATAATCTCTGTGTTTGCAAAATATCATTTGTAAAATCTGTCGTTATCATTGAATTGCTACGACTTATTATTAGTTATTATTATTATTATTATTATTATTATTATTATTATTATTATTATTATTATTATTATTATTATCAATTTAGTTTTTACATTCAATTTTTAACTGCTCTCAATCTTATTACTGTTATGACCATTATTTTGATTACTATCTATTGAACTACCTCAGCAAATGTGGATATTGCCGATAAATTGTTGTATCATGTTATCTTATGTATCTGGACTGAACGTTATTGTCTATTCTTTGTACGGTCCATAAGCCTTCAGCTGATAATAAGAAATATTATTGTTTTCTTTATTAGCTTAGTACTTTTCTCTGCAGATGTGTATGTGTAACTTAAACACACACACAACCACACCACTATATATATATATATATATATATATATATATATATATATATATATATATATATATATATATATATATATATATATATATATATAGGCTATGCAGGTATATCACATACATCCATTCAGGAAATCGCAGACAACCACATCAGAAGAATAATTTATTAGACGTTTTCGCACATACAATGTGCATCTTCAGTCTGTTGAGATAAAAAAACACATACTATTTAGCATTCAATAATAGCAGGATTCTCAATATAGTAAAAAGACTAAAATTAACTTAAAATTGACATAAAGGACTATGTGAAAAACGGTTACGAGTTTCAAGATCAATAACTAAAGGGCAGGATGGTGAACTCTTTATGGCCAGTTTTGACGTGGAGTCGTTGTTACGAATGTCCCTATTATGAAACTATAAACATCATAATTGACAGAATATTTCCAAATGAAGAGTTTTTTATTTCATGGTTTTAATAAGCTGCTTTTTTAAAGCAATTTTTAGAACTTGCCGTTCACGACCTCAGCTTTGTTTTAACAATAAATTATATTCTCAGGTAGATGGTGAGGCCATGGGTTCTCCCTTGTGTCCATTATTCGCAAATTTTTTTATGTCTAGTCTTGAACAAGAATTTCTGAATTCTTGTCCTAATTCTTTTAAACCATTGTTTTACAGAAGGTACGTGGACGATACCCTTCTCCCTTTTTAGATACGAATGGCAAGCTTTACAATTTTTACAGTTTATTAATTTGAAACACCCTAACATAATTTTACTGTGGAACTCGAAAACGGTAATCATTACCGTTTCTTGATATTTGCATAACTAGGGATCAGTCAATTTTTAACACTTCAGTTTTTAGAAAGAAAACACTATACCGGACTTTCTAATAATTTTTTATAGTTCTTGTCAAAAGAGTTTTAAGCTTAATGCAATCTCCACTCTGGTTCATAGAGCAATAAAATACTCATCAAACTGGGATATCTTTCATAAAGAAATTGAATTTTTATCTAATATCTTCCAACGAAACTCGTACCCTAAGAATGTATTTTTTAATATTGTTAACAAACTTTTAACTTTGCATTTTAAACCACCCATTCCAATGATAGGCGTACCAAAGAAACTAATGTATGCCTCCATACCATATATATATACAATAGCAAATTTTCACAACACCTAACTAGAATCATAGAAAGTGAAATTCCCTGTCTAAATATAAAACTTATATCTAACAACCCATGCAAAATAGGCTCTTTTTTCTGCTTCAAAGATCGTCTGCAGCAGTTCATGCGATCCAACGTGGTATACAATTTACGTGCCCGGGATGTCCCGGAATTTACGTTGGATCGACTAGGAGGCTGCTGCAGATGAGATACTGCAGTCACATGGGCTTTAGTTTCAGGACGGTCAAAAATTAAGTAGGCCTGAACACTCAAACAT
>NC_061110.1:34831845-34834345 GCF_015104395.2 Macrobrachium nipponense | reverse complement strand
GACAAATATATTATGTAAAATTAAGAATACTTTGGCGAACTTTCATAACAGAAGACTTACATTTCATCAAAAAGCTGTTATTGTTAATACCTGGATTTTTTCAAAGACATGATATGTTTCCCATATTTACCCTTTGCCTGTCAAATATGCAAAACTAATAAGTAAAGAAATTTTCTTTTACATTTGGGGGGAAAAATGTGAATTCATCAAAAGAGACACTTTAACAAAGTCAAAGATTGAAGGAGGGATAGGAATGGTAAGTCTCTTATGGAAGACACAAAGTATTCTAGCTGCCTCTTTTCTTAAAGTTACACTGTGAATAATAATAATTGTATGTCAAATTATTATAACAATTCACATATGAAGGGCTTGTTTACCGGAAATTCAACACAAAGAGACAAATTCATTTGTAATGGCACCTATGTATTCTGAAGTCTTAGTAACAGTTAGGAAATGTAAAACAGTTCAGAATTTTCCTTTTCTTAAATCGAGAACTATATATGTGAACTTATTGCCAAATGTACAGCCAACTGTTGAGAGTCGATACCCCCTTTATAATTGGCCTCTGATTTGGGAAAACATCAATATGAAATTTCTTTCTGCTGCTGATAGGGAAATAATATATAAATATATTCACGAAATATTACCCAATAAAAAAAAAATTTTAAAAAATGAAAATAATTCAAGACTCTGATTGCCAGTTTTGTGAGGCTGAGGAATCAAATATTCATATGGTATATTTCTGCAAGAAAATTGCACACGTAATAATATGGTTGAAAGGAGTTTTGAAGCTATTTTGTAAAATTCTGTTTACTGAAATTTCATTAGAATTATGTATTTTGATTTCCCAGAGTCATCGAGGAAACAAAGGAACACAGCAACTTTAATTTTGTCAAGTTATATTGTAAATATATGTAGTTCTGGATTTATTGTAATGTTTTGTAAATAATTTATTGAATAAAAACTTAAAGACAAAAAAATATGAAAAATTCATAAACCCTCAGCGGCTTCAATTTCGTGTTAGTTTTCAATTGGCACTTTCATCATTTTAATACATTTCGTCATGTATGTAAATTCACAATTTCATAAACGAGGTAATTTGTTACCTTTATTGATTTACTCCAGTTCTTTCCTGAAAGTGGGCGTTGAAGATTTTGTTTCGTATTGTTGTCATGAGCGAGACAAAGTAAGCTTTCGCTGGCCACTAGGGACTGAAGATCAGTGGACACAAAAAAGAAATCTAAACGAAGTAACAGACATACTTTGCTTTCCATCATTTCATTCGAAAACAGATTTACCGGTGACTCTATGGAGTCTTCAAAAGAGATTTGATGATCGCATAGGTACCTTGTACACTTGATACATGATTCATAAGAATTTTCTCCTCCTTGATTTTTTGGTATTGATACTCTGAAGCTGAGTTTGATAGGTCTTATCTTTAAGAAGAGTTATGTAGCGTCCCAAGTCACCCGCCTCTCTCTCTCTCTCTCTCTCTCTCTCCTCAGCAATACATGCTCGTTTTCAGTAAATTGACATACACTGTTTTGAGCTCTGCCAATTACTCAAATATTTCATACGTCATTGAATCCGTAAAATTAGTCCGGATAGTTTTCCATTTTATTCATAATAAAACCTCAATTACAAAATGGATCCAAGCAAAATACGCAGCAGTGTCATCTTGAAGAAATTTAGAAAAGACAAAAAACTTTTTATAACTGGTTGCAAGTATTTCTCCTCAATAAGTGTGAGCAATATAAGTAAGAAAAGACTGTAATCTGGACTATGAGATGAAAAGAAAATTATTCTCCACTAACATTAAATTATTAATGTGTATACTTTAGAAGCATAAGAACATAAGTATCGTTAATAATAATAATAATAATAATAATAATAATAATAATAATAATAATAATAATAAAAACCAGGGCGACTCACTGTCCCCACTACTCTTCGTAGTAGCCATGATTCCCATGACAATAGTACTACAGAAGATGGATGCCGGGTACCAACTCAAGAAAAGAGGCAACAGAATCAACCATCTGATGTTCATGGACGACATCAAGCTGTATGGTAAGAGCATCAAGGAAATAGATACCCTAATCCAGACTGTAAGGATTGTATCTGGGGACATCAGGATGGAGTTTGGAATAGAAAAATGCGCCTTAGTCAACATACAAAAAGGCAAAGTAACGAGAACTGAAGGGATAAAACTACCAGACGGGAGCAACATCAAACACATAGATGAGACAGGATACAAATACCTGGGAATAATGGAAGGAGGGGATATAAAAACACAAGAGATGAAGACACGATCAGGAAAGAATATGCAGAGACTCAAGGCGATACTCAAGTCAAAACTCAATGGAGGAAATATGATAAAAGCCATAAACACATGGGCAGTGCCAGTAATCAGATACAGCGCAGGAATAGTGGAATGGACGAAGGCAGAACTCCGCAGCTTAGATCAGAAAACCAGGAAACATATGACAATACACAAAGC
>NC_061110.1:34829003-34831345 GCF_015104395.2 Macrobrachium nipponense | reverse complement strand
ATATATGTGAACTTATTGCCAAATGTATAGCCAACTGTTGAGAGTAGATACCCCCTTTATAATTGGCCTCTGATTTGGGAAAACATCAATATGAAATTTCTTTCTGCTGCTGATAGGGAAATATATAAATATATTCACGAAATATTACCCAATAAAAAAAATTTAAAAGAAATGAAAATAATTCAAGACTCTGATTGCCAGTTTTGTGAGGCTGAGGAATCAAAATACTCATATGGGTATATTTCTGCAAGAAAATTGCACACGTAATAATATGGTTGAAAGGAGTTTTGAAGCTATTTTGTAAAATTTTGTTTACTGCAATTTCATTAGATTTATGTATTTTGATTTCCCAGAGTCATCAGGGAAACAAAGGAACACTGCAACTTTAATTTTGTCAAGTTACATTGTAAATATATGGTTGTTCAAAGACAAGAATGTGCCTGAACGTTTGATTATAAATAGAATAAAAGCTTCGATTATAAAAAACCAGAGAGATATGAAGGCCATTTTGAAAGAGAAATTGTTAAAATATTTCACAAAGAATTTTTGTAACATTAAATGCAATGTATTTTAGATGAAAATATATGTAGTTCTGGATTTATTGTAATGTTTTGTAAATAATTTATTGAATAAAAACTTAGACAAAAAAATATGTAAAATTCTTAAACCCTCAGCGGCTTCAATTTCGTGTTAGTTTTCAATTGGCACTTTCATCATTTTTAAACATTTCGTCATGTATGTAAATTCACAATTTCATAAACAAGGTAATTTGTTACCTTTATTGATTTTTTTACTTTTTTCCAGTTCTTTCCTGAAAGTGGGCGTTGAAGATTTTGTTTCGTATTGTTGTCATGAGCGAGACAAAGTAAGCTTTCGCTGGCCACTAGGGACTGAAGATCAGTGGACACAAAAAAGAAATCTAAACAAAGTAACAGTCATACTTTGCTTTTCATCATTTCATTCGAAAACAGATTTACCGGTGACTCTAAGGAGTCTTCAAAAGAGATTTGATAATTGCATAGGTACCTTGTACACTTGATACATGATTCATAAGAATATTCTCCTCCTTGATTTTCTGGTATTGATACTCTGAAGCTGAGTTTGATAGGTCTTATCTTTAAGAAGAGTTATGTAGCGTCCCAAGTCACCCCCGCCTCTCTCTCTCCCTCTCTCTCTCTCTCTCTCTCTCTCTCTCTCTCTCTCTCTCCTCAGCAATACATGCTCGTTTTCAGTAAATTGACATACACTGTTTTGAACTCTGCCAATTACTCAAATACTTCATACGTCATTGAATCCGTAAAATTAGTCCGGATAGTTTTCCATTTTATTCATAATAAAACCTCAATTACAAAATGGATCCAAGCAAAATACACAGCAGTGTCATCTTTGAAGAAATTTAAGAAAAGACCCTTTTCATAACTGGTTGCAAGTATTTCTCATCAATAAGTGTGAGCAATATAAGTAAAAAAAAACTGTGATCTGGAGTATGAGATGAAAAGAAAATTATTCTCCACTAACATTCAATTATTAATGTGTATACTTTAGAAGCATAAGAACATAAGTATCGTTAATATAATATAATTAATAATTATAATAATAATAATAATATAATAATAATAATAATAATAATAATAATAATAATAATAATAATAATAGTAGCAGTAGTAGTAGTAGCAGTAGTAGTAGTAGTAGTAGTAATAGGAGCGTACAATTATAAACAACACACATTGTGAGAAAAGTGATAGACTCCTAAGGATATAGGATGCAACCTGGAACCCCACACTATACTATGTACCACCCAGTAGAATAGGATGACTGAGATAGATGATAATAATAATAATAATAATAATAATAATAATAATAATAATAATAATAATAATAATAATAATAATAATAATAATAAAGAGAACAAATATTTATCCTTGTATAACCAAATATGACCTGATGATATGACGGAATAAATCGTATATATTTGAATATTCACACGCAGGACCAAAGACTTCCTGTGTAAGAGAGTCTGCACCCAGGTTTAAAGAGCTCTTAATAGATGACTTCAACAGCTCGGAATTTTATCATATGAACAAGCTGAATAAAACAATAAGACTTAAGGCGAAGGAATGAAAGAATATTAAAATAGAAAAGGAAAATATAAAAAAGATTAATTAATGGAGCTGACTGAGTAAAAATTAAGTAATGAGAATTACGGAGAACAAATGAAAGTAAAAAAAAAATAACCTATTATAAGGAACAATGGAAATGATTAGCTGTCCATGAAATGTTAATAAGACCTATATAAAAATCAAATGAAAAAAAAATATGAGTATTAGGTAATGGGAGAAATC
>NC_061110.1:34799003-34819003 GCF_015104395.2 Macrobrachium nipponense | reverse complement strand
CTTATTCTTTGGCCAAAAGCGTGGCTTGACTGTATTTTGAATATTTTTTTTCAAAGATGTTCTATTGCATTTGACCTTTTGATTTTGATTTATAATCTTTGTTTATCGATGTGTTCTCCTGTCTTCTTATAGGCGGTTCTAAGACAAAGGGGAACTGATCTGATATTTAGAAATGGGAACTTAACTGATGTTCCATGGTGTACTAGACTACTGTGAATATGCCTAGTTTTATGACTAAATTAATGTTGGTTATTGTAGAAGAGGGAAGTAGTGGGCTATCTGAGTTCAATCTTTCATTTAATCAGTTTGTTAAGAACCTGATTTATTAGCTAATGCTTTGCTCTTAAATAAATGTATTTTTGTAGTTCACGAGTCTGATTTAATTGCCTAAGGTAATAGAGAGAGAGAGAGAGAGAGGGGTGTTGTAGAGAGAGAAAGAGAGAGAGAGAGAAAGAGAGAGAGAGAGAGAGAGGGGTGGGGTGTTGGAGAGAGAGAGAAAATGGATGTCATTTCAGTGCCTCGCTGCTACACGGTCATAGTTACCAACCTTTTAATATTACCGAGGTTGGAACCTCGGTAATAGAAGAGGTGGCAAGCAGTGTAGGAACGTTATTACGCCTTTGTGAGATAAATAGGAGCTTAAAGAGGCTACTTTGGGAGAGACTGGTTGTTAAAATGAGTTAGGATTTCAAAAATTAGGTGACAGTTGATGGGAATTAGTGAGCCGTTGATTTGGTACTAAGTAGAGAAATTCAGTTAGGGTTAGCATTTTTTCCATCGTGAGACGCCTTCAAGGATGTCTCACTCAGTTGATATGTGAGTGTGTGAGTGTTTACTGAAGGGCTCGCTGGTCAGGTGCTAGGTCGTTTTAACACACGCAAGTATGTGTGTATTATTGTGTTTTTACGTGCCCACAAATCGGCACTATGGTGTTCTTTCATTGACGGAGTGAGTGTTACATTCTTTGTTGCCATTGTGTTTTTTTCCTCTTTCTAATTTTGTGTGTGAATCATTTTAAAAAACAGTTCAGATACTTTTTTTTTCCACAGAAGTAGAACATGATAAGTTTCTTAGCATGTATTTAAAGGCGATGGTTTTTTTTTTTTCTTTTTTTAATAGATACATATGCATATAAAGTGCGGCTCAGTTCTCGAGGTCTTAGATTGCTTTGGAGACAGTGCCTCTCATGCATACGCACTCAGCGCATTTTCTGCTGAGCAACTAATGGGGTAGTGCCTAAGGGAGGGTGAATTTTTTTCTTTGTATTTTGGGGTTTTTTTTTTTTTTTTTTTTTGTTAAGGGGTGAATCCTTCATTTTTTTTTCTTCTTCTCTCTTGTCTCCTCCGTTTGGCCTTGAAAAGAAAAGTTTAATGCCATGTTCTTGAAATCAGCTGTTAGCCACTGAGAGATGATGTGATATGCCCATAGGGTCTTTTAGAACGATTTTCGCTCTTTCTTTTGTTTAAAGAGAAAATGAATATGAAATGAATATGGTGCAAGATTTCCTTGCATTCTGGAGCATGCCCTAAACTGTTTTAGAGATTTTTTTATGACTTCAAGATCAGATTTTGATCGCACCCATGATGTTTCCTAGAGGGCAAAGGGATCGGCAAAATTTTGGGGGGAGGATACAGAGATTATTTTAATGCTAATGATGATGATACTGGGTTATGAGGAGGGGTAATATCAAAGCACATACTGGTGATATAAGGATTTATTGAGAGGATGCTATGCGGCATATTGGAGTTCACAGTAGTAAGAATTTTGGTGATGATATTATGGGTGGTGATACTGGTGATACTGGTACTAATATTGGTGATACTGATACTAACAATGGGGTTGATGTAATGAGAACTAAGGGTGGTGATATTTATGGATTGTGGAAGGGGAGGTACTAACCACAAATATAAAGGTGTTTTATCGGAGGATATTGTGTTAATGCCCTGTTCAAAGAATATGGTAAAAGTCAAAACATAGATCCGACTACTATAAAGATAGGGTTCTCTAAGATAGTAAAGATTTTGCGCGCATCATATTGCCATCAGTTGTACATATTTACCGTATTAAAACTCAGTTTCACGTCCATATAATTTTTCAAAGTGAAAACAAAATAAGATGAATAAGTAAAATTGTTTTTATTGGACACGTGATATAGCCGCTCTTGTTAACCTTGTCTAAACAAATAATAACAGCTTACAATATTAGTTACTTGTATTTTGTAACCAGTTTTTGAAATACGCTTATTAAAATGATGGTCTAACAGAATACAAGTTACAGATCTTGCTTTGGATCGTTCAAGTTTTATTGAACAATAATAAACTTTATCTTTTGACAGCCTCTCCATCAAGCGGAGCTAATCGGGACCGGCATGAGCAACAGTGCTAAAATCTCGATCGACCTTTTCTTGACATTATTATTGTTGCTATAAAAACATCACTTTCATTGGGCAGGTTCCATGTAGTCACTTTTGTTAAAGATTTTATTGTAACGTATGTTTTCCCATTATTTCTGTGAGTTGCAGGTGTAATGCCTACATAGATTTTCCACTCTTCTGATCTCGGTGTATATGACATAAGCTTTCTTTGTTGAGTTTCGATGAGAAAAAATATTTTATTGTTAATGCCATATAATTCTATTATATCACTTGATAGAAACGGAAGTTATTTATTAAAAATAAACACTTTTCTAAAGCGGATTTACTATGGCAATAAACCAGTCAAGACTCGTGCTTCCTCTCTCCCTTTCATTTTCTTCTTACTCGGAGTCTTAAACGTGTGCATCAGGGAGGAGGAACAACGGCATTATTATTTTTGATCGAAATAGCCTTTATGCCCTCGTGATTAGCGTGTCCCTAATAAGGTGTTGTTAGACATGGTACCGTGCCCCAGTTTACCTCTGACAAGAGATGCAAGGAGGAAGATAATTAGAAGCTTCCGCATGTAATTAGAAGCGTCTGCATAAGAATATAAACAGCATCATTAATGAAAAGAATGGAATCTTATCATTCATGAAGGTTGCGTTCCCACTTCAAGTCCTGATGCAGATTTTAGAACATTTATCAGTGGCGAGTTGGACGATGGGCTTCTGAATAACTGTTTTCATTAAAGTTGCGAAAAGGTTGTGGTGCCCGGGGATGAATAATTTACAGGTCTTTGAGAACTTATGCAAAATTAAATATCGCACGGAGTTTGGTTGTTTCTTTTGCTATGCCAGGTTTATTGCGTTGTAAAGGCCTGTCCACACTAGGAAACATTGTTTGCAAATAGTTTGCAAACTTGTTGCAAGCAATGTTTCCTTTCCAGACCTTAGTTATCGTCAGGATGCTTGTCGTTGCAGTAACCTCTGTAATCTACTTAGCTATTTTAATGCGCCCGAGGAGGGATAAGAGAAAGAGAAAGCCTACTTTTGATGGCGGGGAGATTCAATTCGGCTTATTTACTTTTCCTTTATTTCCTAACGGTGTACGATAAATACCATTTATAGGGAGGAATAGGGATTCAATGATGCACGCATTTTTTTCTTCAAAATCTTAGTAATATATTTGATTGGAGGCAATTTATTCACATCGGCTTATTCGCTCCATCTTCCTTCTCTATGCTCCCCCCACCCCTTCGCCCTCTCCCCCAATCCCACTCCGAGTACAACCCCCGCCCCCAAAACATCCCAGGATGCACCGACCTCCCTTGACCACCCTCTATCGCATGAAAGCAGTGATAGATAGATAACGGTTATTTCAAAAATTTCCCTCACCAAACAAACGAAGTCTAAATGTATTTACAAAGATTTTCTGCTTAGAATAACTTTTTCTTTGATTTCCCACAATGTTTGCGTAAACTCGTGTTACAGCCTGTATATACATAACATATAAATTAAATTATATATAAACATATAAATACAATGTGGTGGGTTTATAAATTATATATATAATATATAAATATATTAATAAAATAATAATATCTATCTTATCGCTAAATTAATATATAGTATATATATAATATATTATAAAAGAAAACTATCTAGCTGATTTATATATAATATATACTAATATAAATTATATATATATATATATATGAGATATAGATTATATATAAAATATATAAATATATATAAGTAATATTTATATTCTATAGCTATATCTATAATTATAAATATTATAATATATATATATATAACTAATATATACTATATATATATATAGAATATATATATATATATGATCTATATTATATATATATATAGTATATTATATATATATATATATATCTATATATATATAATATAAATTATATATTATATATATATATACATATATAATTAATATATAGATAGATGGATATACTATGGTGCGTATTAATATTATATATATATAATATAGATATATAGATATATATATATATATATATATATATATTAGGTATATATATATATATATATATATAGAATATATATATATATATATATATATATATATATAATATATATATATATATATATATATAAATATATCATATATATATATAAATATATATATATATATATCTAGATATATAATATATATATATATATCTATATATTTATATATAGATATATATATTATATATAAATAATAAATTTATATGATATATATATATATATAATAGTATATATATATCATATATATATCTATATATATATATATAAGATATATATATATAATATATATATATATATATATATATATATATATATCTATATATATATACTATATATATATATATATATATATATATATATATATATAATATATATATATATATATAATATATATATATATATAATTATATATATATATTATATAATATATATTAAAATAATATATAAATTATTTATAATGTACATACTATATGGTTAATATATATTAATATATATAGATTATATAATATATAATATATATATGCATGTATGCATATGTATATATAACATAAACATACATTATAAATGTGTATATATACATATACTCACAGGAACACCGAATGTTTTCCATTCTGGATGGGAAACAAATATACGGTAAAAATTGTTTGCAAACAATGTTTCATAGTGTGGACAGGCCTAATGGGTCTCTTGTTGTTCTCAGAGAAAATCCCTATGGTTGACTTGCGAGAATAAGCAGTGTTTGGTGGTGATGACAGCCTATAAAATATTAGTCTACTTATTCCTACATGGTTATATATTGTCAGGGATATACAATAAACTACTTTTGAAATTATTACCTAATGCTAGTACAAGTAGGTTTATTGTATTGTTTCTTTGTATTATCATGAAATGTCCTCTTTGTTTCTCTTAAATCACTGTTTGAAAGAATCAGAGTATTTTAATTTCTTACCTGTTTCCCTAATTATATCAAAATCTCCACGAAAAGACTCAGTGCTACATATGTGTAGTGCTCTCAAAATACATGGATGTGAAAACTGGTTTCTTTTATTACTGTTTCGGCGAGAATAAAAATCGACGCAGGAAGAAATATTGTTAGGTTAGGTTTTCGCTACACAGTCCATCAAGATCCATTAATACTTATGTGTATATGGCAATTCAAAAAGGGTATGCTACCATCATTTTCCATTACCAGAGTGAATTGTATCAATGCGGCCAATTAACGTAAATAACAACCCCAGCCTACCCCGCCCCCCAAAAAAGTGCATTTACATATTTAGTTCCCAGGCCAAATACATTCACTTCGTCAACACAACTGAACCATTACACTGCATGGAATGACTGTTTATTTTTTAGGTTTCAAAACATTCCAAGTACAAATGATTTAAAATCGGATGATGAATGGTTACCGATATCCATACCAAATTTTGAGAGTAAAATTTCCCTTTGAATTCAAATTTACATTCTTATACATATATTTCAGCTGCCTGTTCCCTCGCATCGGTTTGAAGGAGGATTATACACAAGTAGGTCACCGCACTGAATATTGTATTACAAAGACACTATGAAGATGAAAGCAGAGATATTATAAGATAAAATCAACACTGAATAAATAGCCTTTTATGTAAAAAAAAACGTTTGTAAAAAAAAAAAAAAAAAAATTAATCAAAACAGGAAACTAAAAAACACAACTCTTACAAATGAGAATTTATTTCCTATAATCAACTGGGACGTCACTAATCTTCGTTTTCTATCCATGATAGCACATCAAAGCTCACAAGCCGGGTCTGAATGCCATTCTCTACCTTATATAATTTATTCATCAACCTACGTTGTTTTTATATCATCATTATAGATGCTACTAATAAAAGGGTAAAGAATGCCAACAAGGTATTTTCATATATTGCTGAAGCGGAACCAACGAATCTATTAATTGGCCCAGTGGTTTTACCACTTTCCTAGATATGTGTACTGTAACGGCTATGAGGTCACTCATGAAGGTTCTCTAAATATTCAAAGGAGGAATGATCGTGGAATTCTTCACCATCCAAGATTTTTTACAATGGCTCTTCTCTGAAATGAAAATAATGACGATAAATGCTATAAAATTCTAGTCATTTTGCAATACCTGGTTTCCCTCGTTTATATTTCAATTGATTTTATGAAAATTGATGTGCTTGCCTTTCCATTGTCTAGTACAATATTTCAGCGTTTAGCTTTCATTTTATTTTCGAGTGTTCTTCTATTCACCTATTTGAAACTATTAAATCTTTAAAATAATTTGTTCAATGTCCAGCTTTCATCCCGACTTTAGAAATACAAGTTTATTGGTATCGTTTTCCAACTAGAATTTGGTTCTTGATAAAAAAAATGTCTAGTGATTTATTATTTTATGTACTTTTTTTTTTGTTTTTTTTTGAAAATGCAAGACAATGAAAAAAATTATAGCAAACTTGAGGTGATAAACTGGGGGAAAATATATCGGATCAGATAAACCTATCTTTTTTAGGCTACTACCATATGATATCTCTAAACCAAGAGAGAGAGAGAGAGAGAGAACAATGGACGAGGTTATTCCCAGTCAAAACGAGGATAATATTCTTTACATGTAAATGGCCATTTATCTGAAATGTTAACGGTACCCCTTTTAGTATTTTTGTGATGAGGTCCTTCATATTATTTAAATAAATGCTATGAATAATACGCTTTTCCATCATGAAACCCTGTGCTTTCTGAACAACGGTGATTAAAGTTTCCAATATGCGTAACAATGTTTTTGAATATTGACGGCAATAAGTAATTTTTTTTTCTTTTTTAATAAAAATAAATGTGTGTGATTTTAGTTTATTTTTATTTTTTAAACAATGTTTTTTATTACCATGTATTAATATGTATTAGTATTCGAAAAAACACATTTTTGATAAAAAATTATTCTATTCCCCCTTTTGTTTTTAATCTTATGGCACATTAGTTCATGTGATGAAATTACCGTGAGATGTAATGCATTGCAATGTAATTACTTTGCACTGAAATTCTCTAATATGTATTTGCTATGCGATGAAATTGCTGCAACGAAATTACCACAACGAAATTACTGCAATGAAATTACAGTGAATTAACTTCACCATACTGAAGGTGAACTTTAGTATTGTGTTTGAGGATATTTATTTGTTGCTACACTTATCCTCGTAAGTATTATCGTTAAAGCTTGGAAAAGCAGCCCAAACGTTAGTCATGATATTCATATAATCAGGTGTGCAAAAACTTATGCAATAGACAAGTAGACAAACAGAATACGATCATATGAACGGTTTTTACTTGTTATTTTCTATATTTAAGAGATGTCCATGATTTTTTAATACCTCGGTTTCGTTATGAAGAGTGAAATTGAGATCAGAGACTTAACAAAGCTTCCTATTTTACATATGTTATTATGTTAATAATATCGAATTCTGGGCCCACAATCAACAACGTCCCGGTAGGATTTCCTGGTGCACAACATCCATGAATTTCTGCAGAGAAACTTGGAATTTTGTTTTTTAAATGAAACAGCAGAAGGAGCGGATTGCTCAGAGCATTTTATCTTGCCGGACATATAAAGAAATTGAGGAGAAAATTAATAGCGCAACCATAAATGAGGGAAAGTCAAACGATCAAGTAAACAAGAAAGTACAAAAATGGAAAATTAAAAGAGAAACCCCCAATGAGAGAAGGTCCAACGAACCAGTAAAAGTGGAAGTACAAGGAGAGAAAATCGCTCGACGTCAACTAAGATAAATCGCCGGACGTATCATTTTAAGCTCTCTGAAATGTACACACAAATGATTTGTCTTGTACTCATTAGTACCATATGAACTACGATACCCAAACTTATTAGTAGCAAACGTGGCAACGGGTTTAAAACAATTTTTATTTTTTTCGTGAATTGTTAGCATAAGCTGAAGATATTCCTGCTTTTGTTTTCTTCTCCCTGCTGCTTATGAACAATGTCCATGAAACAAGAAAATGTCAAAAACTTCACTTTAAACCCGTTATTTCTTTCTATTTTATCTAAAAGGATTTTCCTTATTTTATTTATCAGTGTGAAGCTTAGCATACATCTTTTCATCGCTTACACTCAGACACATATTGCCCAAATATAGAAGTCATTATGTGTTCATCTGAATTCCTCTTCCAAACATGAAAAGGAATCCATTATTTCGTGTCTGTAAACTAATCAAGATGGAAAGGATCCCACCGACTCCTGGCCATCTTAAGTTGCAAAGAGATGCAAAGATGCCTCCATCCCATTCTTTAGTGTGATGTTGATTATGCGCATAATTTATATTCATAAGCTAGATGATGCATTGTAGCCCCTGTGGTATTCTTGATTATAAAGACTAACTTCATGGTACTTCAGGAATTGGTAAAAATTTTGCATCAAAATTGTAACTTGAATAAACTGCATATTCAGGGATACCTATAAAAGTGTCTTAACGTTAAGTAGATATATTGTAGTGATGAGTAATTATTCATTACCCAAGTCCTGGATGGAGACCCTTTACAGTCAACAGTTAACTAGGGATAAGATTCTCAAATAGGAGCCAGGCGAAAGCAAAGCAGGGAAATGAAATCTTTGACGAAGCTAACCAAGTAACCGATAAACACAAAGGAATTTGTCCTCATATCCTTATGAGAATCATAATAATGCAAAAGAAGACCAAGGCAGAATTGTATTCATTTCTCGTGGCTGAGCTTTAACGTGAAATACTGTGTCATCTAAATCTGTTTCTAAAGAAGCATCTTTGAACAGAAAAGAACGGTACCATTACCCTTTATTCTCATCGTTAGCATATTCTAATCTAATACGATCTACATCTTACTTAGTCTGCTCTTTATTAACATAATATATTTCATGCGAGGTGGCTTTTAGGCTGATAAGGTTCTTCATCTGACCTATGATCAATCCGCGTAGTCATTTTTACATTTTCAACAGCAGCAAGTTAGTTCCTGGACTTCCTTAACAAACGACTGAGAAAATCCTTCATTGGAAGAAGGTGATTCCTAACTGAAGCCTCACTGGCCATCAAATCAGAGCCCAGATAAATGGAGAGAAAAGAACATTAAAATGAAGTAACCTTACATTCTGTAACGATAATAATATTTAGCCGAGACAATTTTAAGCAAGAGAAAACGCGCTGTTGAAACAAAATGAGATGTAAAAGATAGAAAAGTTTGTATTCTCCGATCATATCACGAGAACTAGACGAAGGGTTCAAGTCCCGGGTACACTTATAATCAAATGCCCGTTTACTATAAAAAATAAAAAAAAACATTCTGCTGATTGTAGATTAACGTCCTATTAGTTTGACCAGTTCAAAAAAATTTGCTTGCGGCTTGGCTAGATTAGTTAGCTTAAACAAACCCATATTCGCATGTTTATGAAAAATCTGAACATTATCTAATAAATTTGTAATTAATAGACCTTTCAACTCTTTGTTTTCCTAAATTAAAAAAAAAAAATCTTGATGGACAACTGGAATATCGAAAACAAGTGCAGCCTACTACATTATGTCTACATCGAAACAGTTTTACTGTGCCTTATTGCAGTCGTAACCAGGTTGCTTTGGAGTGACCTAACACAAGTTGTCGTTACACATCGACTGTTACACATTCTTACAAATTTTACATCTCCAAGATAGGTTTTAAACCCTCTTATATTTCTTTTGAATGGTAGATTGAAAACTAATGCGATCAATATCTTATCTCAGTTTCCCTTCAAGGTAAGTGTCTTTAGTTTGCTCTGATGAAATTCCCTTTTAACTTACTCACATTCTGCCGGAACAAGCTTCGAGGTTCTTTTGCTCATTTCCCTCTCAAACACATACCTAAATATACCGCTATTTATGAGGTTGTGTGAGCCTTCCTCGCTTTTTGATGTGATTTGAGTGTAAATATTCAATCCATTCCCTCCGGCCGCACCCCACCATAAAAAAATAAATAAATAAACAATCTAACATATCCACGTTGGTTGCTATGTAAGGCATAGTTAACAATGTTCTTGCTGTTTTTGTAAATTGATCTGCAACGACATCAGCAACAATTATGAAAACCTGCAACTTTTTTTTATTTCTTTGGTGAGTTCCTCTTGCATGAAAATCACTTTTGGGTAATATGCAGCTTATAAAAGTTCTTCAAACGGATGAATATGAGTTTAGGAACAAGTAAGTAATTTGTTTCAAGGATTGCTTTGTGTTGATATATTACTATATTATATCTATAGCATTATCTTTATATCATGAGTAACAAGGTATATATATATATATATATATATATATATATATATATATATATATATATATATATATATTATATATATATATATATATATATATATATATATATATATATGTATATATATATATATATATATATATACATATATATATATATATATATATATATATATATATATATATATATATATATATATATGACTGGTAAAATGTTCTGTAACAACAGAATTCCATCTAATAAAAGGAGCCCATAAAAACACCAAAATGTAGAGAGAAAAGTACTATATTTCAGAGACTGCTGTCTCTCTCTTCAGGTATATGAATGAGAAAAGTTTACAGAAAAGGGTGGTATTTATACCAAGAGATTCGTCCACAAAGTAAGCCAATTAGGTCACCCCCGCTGGATAATCTTCCTTTAATCTTCTTAAGCGGTTGGTTGAATGAACACTGCGTCGACGATGTCCGATGTCCAATTCCCTTTTGAGATGTTCATTACCTGCTCTCTTTTATTAAGGTGCCGATTCCATCATTTGACTCTTGTACCGGCAGTTGCTGCTATAAATTACACGTGACTATTCCAGTTTATTCTATGGTTATGTTCATTATATGGTTGAAAATAGCCGAGTTCTGTTGTCCATACCTAACTGACCGTTTGTGTTTGTTATTAATCTCTGGGGAAGTGATTTACCTGTAATCCGATGTAAGATTGGTCACAGTCCTGGCATGGGATCTCATATACCCCAGAGTCTTTGGGCGATGTCTTTTGTTGGACGTTAATCAGGGATTTGGCTAAGGTATTTGGGTAGGTAAATGCAAAAGGGTTGGATTTCCCAAGGGTGTGAGTTACTCTCTTAATCGTCTCCAGGTGGGGAATTTTTATTTTATTGTTGGGTGTGTCTCCTGTCTTGTCTTTAGGGGGTCGGTAGAAAATTACGTTTGCTTTTTGTTGAATTGCTTTCTCAATTATATGGTCAGGATACTTTAAAGATGAAAGTTGCTTGCGAATTAGTTCAAATTCTTTTTCAGGAAATCTGGGGAACAAATTCGTAAGGCTCTTAAAAATAGGTTGCTAGCTACACCTATCTTGATATTATTGTCATGATAGCTAAAGTAGTGAATATATGAAAGTGAGAACGTTGGTTTTCTGTATATGGTAAATTTGTATTCTGTCGTGTCTCTGATTATTAAAAATTCAAGAGGGGGAAGGAATTTTGTTGTCTGTTTCCCATTCAACTTTAAATTTGATGCTGGGCACTAATGCGTTTAATTTTGAGAGGAATTCATTAAAATTACCCCACTTATTATCCCAAAATGTTAGTATGTCATCCACGTATCTCATCCACAGCAAATTTTTTTTTGGGTTTTTTATTGCATTTATTACTGTAGTTTCAAAGTATTCCATGTACAGATTGGCTAAAATAGGACTTAAAGGACTACCCATACTACACCCGAATTTTTGCTTGTAGAATGATTCCCCGAATGAAAATGTTATTAGATGCACATAATTAAAAACTAACTAATTTATTAATTTGTCAAGTGCCCCAAAAGGGAAATGATCTGAATAGGGGGATAATTTTTCCCTTAAAAACTGAAGAACCAAACCCGTCCTGTACTGGTACTTTTGTGAATAGGGAGTCTACGTCCAGACTTAAAAGTTTTATGTTGTGAAGTGGTATATGTGCTTCTCTGAATTTGTGACAAAAGTCTTCCGAATGTTTGATGTGGCTGGGAGAAAAAGTGCCTAAAAAAGGAGAAAGGAGGCCAGCTAACCATTTAGAAATTTTGTAATTGAAAGCTCCGGCGCATGAAACGATGGGTCTGAATGGAAGATTGTCTTTGTGAGTTTTGGGAAGACCATAAAAGTAGGGTAATTTAGGATTAATTACTTTAAATTTCTCTAATAGTTCAATACTCTTTTTGTCTTGGCCAATTAATCTTACTTAGATTAAACGCAATTACAAGTCCTTCAGCGAAACTGCGATTGAGAAGTACATTTTAACATCCTTTTAGTTTCTTCATATATTAAAAAAAATAGTTTCTCTGTTTTACATGTAATACTATAATGTCAAATAGTAACGTAGATATCAACTGATAAGTAAAATACAAAAACTCTAGTCATAGATTCCTAAGAGAAAATTATGCTCGGAAATATGGTCAAGATCATGCGTAATCTAATTGCACTGAAAAAACGGAAAGATACAGAAGGTATTTACTTGGCTCGCATTGTTTGCTTATCATGTGCATAAAGACTGGGTCATCCTGACGATGGACATTTTCATCAAAGCGTTTAACGCACCGCCCCAATATTTACAAAAAACTGCAGCAGTAAAATATTGTGTTTGGAACATCTGAGAAAATGT
This sequence comes from Macrobrachium nipponense, assembly GCF_015104395.2. NCBI lineage: Eukaryota > Metazoa > Arthropoda > Malacostraca > Decapoda > Palaemonidae > Macrobrachium > Macrobrachium nipponense. Next base: position 34,805,958 of record NC_061110.1, on the reverse strand, counting down.
GTAACTGAATCATACGGGATGATGGTCAATTATGACATTGATTATTTATTTATTATTATTTTTTGTGGGAGGGGGTCTTTTTTTGTTGTTTGCAAAAAGAGTAGGCTATCCTACCACATACCTTGGGTACTTTTCATTTATATCATGCTGTAAACCTTCTTTATAAGTACATTTTCTTTCTCTGTCCTAAATATTCTGATATATTTCTCTGGCATTATTCCATCCTGTGGCAAACCCACGGATTTTGTAAGGATGCTGATGACTTACGAGTAAACAGGGGAACTTTTTACATATTGCCCTCTAACTGTTTAGAAATATTTTGCATTAGCACATAACTAGTGATGTATAGACAACTAAAGGTTATCTTTACGCCTATGATATTAACTGGATGGACTATCTAGGAAGTTGGCGTTATAATACAATGGTAATATGTTACAATTAAATATTATGAGACCGAATCTGAGCATGAACATGAGGGAAAATTGCTCGCTCCCAAGGGAAGCAGATTCTGAGTTGAAAGTTAAAAGAACAACTGTTCCCGTAAAAGAAAACGCAAATGTAGACATACTTCTTGGAGAGACTGCAACCCTCGTTTAATGGAGTGAGCATTTCTCACATATTTCCGAAAGTGAAGCCGGTGCTGCCCACCCCCACCACCCCAAAACAAACCTAAATGTAGCAGGAGTAGAAGGGATATTACAAGTTACATATTGCTCATGATAATGATTTAAGAGTGTGAGGAAATCAGTTGTTATAGTTGAAGAATGCAATAACTGCCGATCAACAATAAAAGTCTGATTGAACAGCTGACTAAAGATACACGGTAGGTCTAGATTTAAGAAGGTTGTCAAGGAATCTTTGCGAGGCATATGCTCCTTTTCACAAAGGCACAGCGTTAGAGTGACTAACAAAAAATATTGATTCTCAGATAAACTTTTAGTTTAGTAGATGACACGATAAGAAATGTAAAGGAGGAAGGATACCAAAGAGTGTTTTAAAATTATTCAGTCAAGCGAAACAATGAATTAAACCTTGCTGGTGGAAAATATTCAGTTCGAAAGAAAAAGAGGCAGGCTTAGAAGGTGTGAAGTATTCGGTGGAAGACGTATTAAACAGGAAGATTATCTTCAAGATAACAGTGAAATGTGAAGTGGATGAAAACGGTTCAGTATGCCGCTGATTAGCTTTTTTTGTGTAGGTGTGTGAAGTGGGTCTTGCAGTGTATTTTATCTCTGATGATTGTGTTATCCCTTTCTCTCTCTCTCTCTCTCTCTCTCTCTCTCTCTCTCTCTCTCTCTCAAAAGCTACCATTAGTAAAAACAAATGTCTTGAAGTTGGGCAATTTTTTGTTTTCTGCACAAGAAAACTTTTCAGATGGCTATTTGTCTGTCCGCTCTCATATCTTAAAAACTACTGAGACTAGAGGGCTGCAATTTGGTACGTTGATCAGCCACCCTCCAATTATCGAACATATCAAATTGCAGCCCTCTGGGTCTTATTTATTTTTATCTTAACTAAGGTTAAAGTTAGCCATGATCGTGCTTCTGGCACCTATAAACCACCACCGGGCAGTGGCTGAAAGTTTCCTGAGTCGCTGCTGAGAGTTTCATGGCACGTGGCTGAGAGTTTGATACACCATTATACGCTGAACAGAAAACTCAATTGTGCCGAAGAAACTTCGGTGGCTTTTTACTTGCTTAAGTATTGATATTAATTGATAATTGATGAATTCAATACACTGCTAGCAAATGAAACAAAACGACTATTATGTGGACTAAATGCACAAATATTCATGAAATGAAAGATCAAGCAGGAATCGTTAAGGCGGCTCGCTCACAGCAGAAGCGCCACATCGCGGGACTTCTATTCGATTTCGAAAACTTCTCCAGATATGTCTCAGGAAACCTTTTCTGATATCTGTATTGAGAAGTTTAGAATGCACTCACAACTTAGTTCATTAAAGACATGCCATTTGGTAAAGTTGTTCATTTTGTAGTATGCTGATTCTCTTCAGTTCGCGGGTTCAAATAATTTTATTTACATAAACTTTCAAAATGCTTTTTACAAAGAACGTTTCTTAATTAAGAAATAGCTTCCTCTAAGCTGAACATTGCAGCATGCTATCATGTACTGCAGCATAGATCATTACAAGGTGATTACACCTTTCAAGTTTTTATAGAAAGAAATATTCATATCGATGATACATTGATAAAGATCAAATCACAAACATCACCATAGACACCGGAGCTTTGTGAACAATTTTCTTATTCATTCTTCCTAGTTTAGAACAAATTTAATGTTAATGAACTCTCGTACTTTAGACTTCCTTTTTCTATTTGAGGTCCTTCCTTTGATATTTGTGAGTTCATTTCTACTGGGATAGTTCAAATTGTTTATCTCTTCACTCCTCACCTTCATTTTCCATCTTTCTCTCTCCAGATTAATTAGTCTGATTGGCCTATTTCCTTCTTGGCCAGCCTATTCCAAGATAGTTGTGCTGTGGTATTTTTTTAAATGTATCTACAAAGTAGTTATGAAAACGGGTATTCTTATTCAAATTAAATGGAAAGTAATGAATCATGGGAGGCAATAAATGAGTATTTACTGTAGAAATCTCTATAAATGTGGCTAAAGTATCATATTTAATATAGATATTTCGTGCATGTAATCACAATATATTTAGAAACGAAAAAGCTTAAAGAATATCCAACTACCACTGGGATCATACCGTCAAAGGAGGAGAGGACATTCTGATAATCAGCTCACTAAACAAAACATTTATTCAATTCAACCTATACTGAATACTCTAGCATATTCATATAACATTCTCCAGCATTTTCCATACACAGGACAATACTGAATACGCCTTGCCGTTTCTACACTTATCATACTTGCTTCTTTTGTCTGTGAAACACAGGAAGAGTCCACTTGTATATTGAAACCTATAGTTCAAGACGCTGAGATTTTATTTTATCATCGTTCAATATTCAGGGGAGACTCGCTGAGGTATTGATATAAATTTATCCCGGCTTATATAAATACCTTAGAGTGCGTCCTGTTTCGCTTCAATTAGTGAATTAGATGAAAGGCTATAAATATTTTACATTTTCGGCCTCTGAGAGGACTGCGCAAAAATGCTTCGAAATACCTTCACTAGTAGGCTATTGAAATCTGGAATCGTAAAAAAATATCTGAAAGAATTATTATCTAGATTTATTTAATGTAGGGATATTGTTTGTACATTTATTTATATTTTTTTTGATTTATATTCTTTTAATTTCTTTATATTTAGGGGATATTTATTTTATCATTTATTTATTTGGATATATTTTAGATTTATTTATTTAGGGATATTATTGTAGTTTTATTTGTGTAGGGACATTAGATAGATATTTATGATAGGGATATTATTCTTAGATTTATTTATGTAGGATATCATTTAATTCTCATTATGTAGGAAATATTTAGATTTATTTATGAAGGGATAATCATTTTAGATTTGATTATGTAGAGATATTAGTTTAAGATTTATTTATGGATATTATTCAGATTTATTTATATAGGGATATAATTTTAGATTTTTTTGATGCAGGAACTATTATCTTGATTTATTTATGTAGGGATATAATTTTAAATTTTTGGTTGTAGGGATATGTCGGTTAAGGAAGGCCCACTGTGTAACGCAGAGCAGCTATGTAAATACATTGGCCTTGCAAGCAAGGGAAACTGATATTTGCAGTTTAACAAGTTTCATGAGCAAAACCTGCGGTTTTGAGGCAGCAAAGGTCAACTAATGAAGTCCTGCAGCAAGAGAAGAGTCCTCGGAGTTCGTGAGTTCACGCTACACCATTAAAGCTGAGTGGCAAAGTTTAAACGAAACGCACTCGACCCTCACCGCGTCCTAAGACTTAATTGACTCCCCCTCGGAGTCCCTGGGATCACCGGGACTCCTCTGGAGGAGGTGGCTATCCCGCCCAATTAGGGCACGAGGGCCACCCACTCGCGAACAGAAGGGCGCCGAAACACAGGTGATTAAATAAGTTTTGTTTGAGAAAAAGAATGGAGGTTTTTTTCGCATTTTGAAACAGATGTTTTTCGTTAGAAATGGGAAGCATAATGACTAAAAAGAAATTTCCTTTGATTAGGTATGTTAGGAATAGTATACAAACAGGAAGAGTAAAGGGAAACCATGAGTTAATTTTAAGGGGAAACAAATGAATAAATGCGTCCAAGCACTTTTCATAAATATTAAAAGCAGGAATATGTTTGCAACTGAAGCAAAAACCCGCGGAGCAGCTAAAATAAAACAATCTAAAAGAACACCAAAAACGAAAGTAGACAATTATGAAATTTCCTTCAATTTTTCAAAGATAGACATTACTCACTGGCAGTTGAAAACAAATAGTATGCCGCACTTTATCTGTCTAAAAGTTTAACAGGAAGTACTAGCAGTGTTGAATATTACTCTTAAAGATATTGGAAAATTAAAAAATTCTAAATCTTAAGATTCTACTTCAAATTAACAGAATAGCTATGAGATCTCATAATGTATGTATACTCGAAGTAAAAGGGAGTTTCTCAAATATGTCTACCATTTGTAGCTCCAAATATAACTTGGCATTTGCTATGTATTTTTCTTATTTGTTTGATTATTTTCTTATTAAATGTAATAACAATGTCATTCTTCCACCTACAATCTTTTTAGCTACAAATCTATATAGGACCTATTCTGCGACATTTGATAATCATAATATCAATGGTACAATTAATATTATTCTTATTTTTCTTAATTTTCTGTAAAAGAAAATATTGAGTTGGCTACTTGTCTGTCCGTCCCCACTTTTTCTCCCCGTCCCCCGATCTTAAAAACTGCTGACGCTAGAGGGCTGTAAGCTCAAGTGAAGTTGTCATGAATAACAATCGCCCGTCCTCAAGACATTTCTCCAGTTTAAAAGACTCTAGCATGAAAATCTACAGTTTATTCTGCTTCCATTTTACAACAAAACCCAGTGAGTTTGATCAGTGGCCTAAATACCTGTAATATTTTCTCTAATCGATTCGACCAACCATCAGCTATGATTCGGAATACCTCGTTCTGTAATCCTTTATCAAGAATCCCTCACAGTTTAAATTGACACCTCACAACTTCCGTCTGAAGAAGAGGCATCACGATGGTACACATATGTGAAATACAAATATAAATGTCAGAGTTCCAAAACGGTTGACTACCACTACTTCAAACTCGGTATATAAAATAATAACGATTAAAGAAAATTTATCTATTTTGAATATCAGTCTACAGTAAAATGGAAATGATTTGGAGATATGAGGTCATAATCATGTTTTTGAAATACTGGCACTCACCTGTATGTTTTCCATATACATGAATCCTTAAATCGATTTACTACAAAGGTTTGTTGGCCGTAAACTCAGGGTGAAAGGGAAGAAACATTTAAGATAGTTAAGCGAGACGCTTCAAGCAAAATCGATGATTTCAAAAATGATCATCTATCCACGAGAAAATCAGGATAAATATTTAGTGTAATGAGAATGTATAAAATATGGCAGTTTTAAAAACATATTTAATCTCTTGAGATGACTAACAGAGAAAATATACAGACCTGTTGAAAATTGAAACTCCACGAAATATCATTGCTTCAATAACTTTTGGATACATTTTTCAGGTTTCAGCATGGAATATTTCGACTTTCCTTCCGTGCTTTGCGACCCAGTTTTCCTTAGAATACAACCAGATGCGCTGTTGGGGAACTGCGGGTGTTGAAAAGTGGATCCTTTTCATGAAAACTAAATTTTCTATTACTATTGTGAATAAACTTTTACCCCAATCTCTTCTACGGGTCGTTTATTGTTTTTTTTATTATTTCTGCAGTGAATTGGAAACACGCTATGATAGACAATTAATTGAAATTTTGACTTATGATTTAGAAAAAATGCTTATTTTTTAATCATAATGTTCAATAAGTATTTGTTTTACTACTTGGAAACTCCTAGATGAAAATATAAGAGCTGCAACCTATCTTTTAGGAAATTATTGTAATGTATTGACGTAAAAATGTATTCATAACACAACGAATAAAAATAGTTTCGGTAAATTGAATATTTACTAGAAAAAAGATCCACGAGTTAAATGCATTTATGTTTTAACACTTATATTTATAAACAACGAAATACTGCAGCCATTATAGATTGTATCTTCGAGCCTAAAAAGACTATCAATATTTGGGAAGTTTAAAACGAATTAATTAAGGTAAAGATACAAAATACGTATGTGGTGAGTTTTTGTCAGAAAGATTATTTTTAGACATTATAGAGAAAGACACATTAATATCTTTACAAAATGAGAACTGAGTAGCAATTTGTTATTTAAAAAATACTAACAATTATTCTAAGGCCTGTTTTTAAAATATAATATAAAAAGTTAATTTCCTTGTGGACCATATGAGTCGGAAAATCAAGCATGGAGCATACACTATAATCATCTGTAAAAACTCGGAATAGGTCCCCCCTCCCCCAACAAAACAAATTAAAATTGAAATCCCTCTAAGGGTTTTCATTTCTAATATCTGTGATATCTCTTGTCAAAGTGTGAAATTTTTATGTCAAGAGGATTAAATTGATTTCTGCATTATGCGTTTATGGAGTAAACCTTATATATTGTAGAAATGTATTGATGTATTCTAAGACTGGTCAGTATGTGGAATTTTCTTTAAAAAATAAAAAAAAAACCCTAGGACACTGCCTAAGATAATTATAGTTCCAAAGGTGCTAAACACTTTTTATTTTTTATTTTTTAGCGATAATACGAACCAATGGTAACCCAATTGCAATACAACCTTCCTGGTCTTGTACACATTTGCCATAATCAACAACGAAATATTATGTCTTTGACTATTTCAAAGAGAAATCCGTCGTCCTTTTTACCTCAAAGTAAATT
>NC_061110.1:34791503-34796503 GCF_015104395.2 Macrobrachium nipponense | reverse complement strand
CAATATTGTTATTATTTTCTATATGAGGAAGAAATATCTTTTTATCATACTAATTACAGTTATCATCAGCAACTTCCTTACTTTTTGAGAAGCTCTTTAGCGTAGATTTGTAAAAATCATAGGTTTAATGTTGAAGTAGAACTCAAATAGAACTGTTCCTTGCAAATCAATAACTACAAAGAAAAGGGAACTAACGTCCTCAGAGACATATGTAAATTTGATAGCCTATTTTCTGATTTACAAGGAAACACACACACACAAACGCATGTATATATATATATATATATATATATATATATATATATATATATATATATATATATATATATATATATATATATATATATATATATATACTATATATATATATATATTATATATATATCATGCGTGTGTATGTATGTATGTAGTGTGTGTGCGCGAGATCATATGCACAGGAAAAATTATGCGAAATTATTTAATATTCGCATGTAATAAGTTTGACCAGAGTTTTCAATGAGATTTTCTCGATTCATTAAGAGTTCAAACGAGTCCTGTCAAAAGCAGATTCGAATTTCCTTATGCCCGAGAATTTCCTTCCCGGTAATAAATTATTTTTTTACTTTTTTTAATAGGACATCTGTATTTCTATGCATGGATTATACTTATAAGAAAATTGTTGGAAAACATACACCGATAATTTTAATTGCATTTTATATTAAATTTTATTTCATATCAGGATTGTTTTTATTGACAAAGGAGTCTGACGCTAAGGGGATATTTTCTATGTATCCTTAGCGATATTTTCTGATAAAAATTTTAAAAAGTCGCAAGCGTGTCAGTGTCACTTTCTCTATAACATGTATGCATACACTTTAAAAATGATACGGAATTCGGTACGTTAGGCTGATATTTGTGGAAATCAACAGTTAGAAATGACGGCATGGTGCTTCCATTAATAATCTATGCATTAGTTCAGTTACGGAAAATGGTCATATAATACTCTCTAAAATTAGATGGATATCTTTTATTTAATGGCAAATAACACTTAGAGGTAAAGTAAATCTCGATGAAACTAGGGGATATATCCCTGTCAACAAAATGCTTGCTGTTGAAAAAAAAAATCAGCTTTTATTGACAGTAAACATATTCTGCTACAATACCTTTGAGAGGTGACATGGGCAGGGGATTACCGTTGTTTGTTATTTACTAATTCAGTCTCTGGGAGAACAACTTCAGCTTCAGCTGATTCAGCATTTTTTTCTCTCTCTTTCATTTTATCTAAAAAATAGTTTTAGTTTTCTAATTCGACTTTATAACACTTCGTTACAAAATCAAATTATTATTACTGAATATATGATTTTATTTACTGCTACCATATGAACTTTATTGAAACAGATGATGAATGAGAATTATTTTAAAAATCTTCAAAAAAACGAAAAGAAAACGTATTGCAGTTCTTGTTTAATACACAAAATATTATTAGCAATAAAAAATCCGTAATATTAGAAAGGGGTGGGGGCGAGACCACCTATGACATCATGTAACTCTATGGGAATAAAACCATCACTTCAACACAATCCCAACCCCAAATTGACTCCACTTTTCTAACCCCCGTGAAGTTACATAACTCTACAGGAATAAAACCATCATTTCAACCCCACCCGACCCCAAATTGATTCCACTTTTCTACCACCGTGACGTCACGAAACCCTACGGGAGTAAAACCATAAATTCAACCCCTCCGACCCAAAATTCACTCCACTTTTCTACCCCCTGTGACGTCCTGTAGCTCTACGGGAATATAACCATCATTTCAACCCCCCGACCCCAAACCGACTCCACTTTCCTGCCCCCGTGACGTCAATGTAACTCTACTGGAATAAAACCAACATTTCAACCACCCGACCCCAATCGACTTCCACCCTTATGGCCCCTGTGACGTCACGTAATTCTATGGGAATAAAACCATCATTTCAACCCCCGACCCCGAACCGACTCCACTCTTATGCCCCTGTGGCATTCACGAAACTCTACGGGAAACCCATCATTTCAATCTCCGACCCAAAATTGACTCCACCCCTATGGCCCTCGTGACGTCACGTAACTCTACGGGAATAAAACAATCATTTCAATCACGACCCCAAACTGACTCCACTCTTATAACCCCATGACATCACGAAACTCTACGGGAAACACTTATATATGAGCATCCCAAATATAGCCTCTATCGGCTTCTCTCTCTCTCTCTCTCTCTCTCTCTCTCTCTCTCTCTCTCTCAGCCATTACATTTTGTTTTATATATACTCAGCTGCTTAGATAGTCGGAGTATCATGATAAAAGGATATTTGGCGGCTGACTTCAACCTCACGTGAGACATATATTTATCAATTTGATATCTCCCCAATAACCGACAGGGACGGCGTTATCCAATGATGAATCCCGCACACACACACACACGAGCTGACTTCAACCTCACGTGGGACATATATTTATCAGCCTTAATCTCCATTTTTCCCATGCCAAGGTAACCCGCCCGCTTTGACTGATGCCAGCAGGAAAGATAACATTTGACATAGTCATATGATGATTCAAAATCAGTATCCCTACGATTTTGGAATACAATACTTTATCGAAACACCGTATGTCACACCTGATTATTACTTCCCGACTGAACACCATAAATACAACTGACAAGGGAAAATTTATGCTATTCCTTACCCAAAGTGTATAAGAGTAAGTGCAGCTCCCCGATTCTCAGTCCCTACAAGTATTTCTCTTGACCAGAACGTCATTTCCCTCCGTCACTATCCCATAAGTAGCATATAAAACACTTTCCATTTACTTGAACATATAGTAAATATTAAAAACAGCAATATACGGAATATATAATCATATAAAATAATGTACCCTTTCAGATATGGGAAATAAGTCTAGTAGTGAACTGTCAGCCGACGAAGTAGCCACTCAAGTCAGACATCATTACTATTATGGTGTTGGAGCCCCAAACTCATTTATTAGGAAGGTGAAAACGGGTCATGACCATGAAGCAGGAGAAGAAGAAGAAGTAGCAGGAGATGCAACAACTCCCACTGGCAACCCCCAACCAACTCCGCCACCACCCACTACTGAAGGAAACGATCAACCCGGTGAAGGTATGTAATACCAATGGGTTATATATTTATTTAATAACAGTTCCTGATTCCATAGAAACACGCACTCTTTTTTCTCTGTTTCCCTGTTTTTAGTTTCAAATGTATTGTGGGCATAGTAAAAACGCGTATTTAATTATTCATAAGGATTTATTGACCACATAAAAGACAGTGTACAAATCCAATACTGTCAGACCGCCTCAGGACGCATCCCAATATAACGTTCTAGTGTATCCTTATGATAACCCGAATATTCCGAAATGTGTTAAGAGGAAACGACTAAAACGTCTTAGCAATTTATCACCGACACTCACGGGTGACTGATTCTCACAGCTCTTCCTGAAATAAGTAAAATTAGTTATATGATTCAAGGTGTATGATACATATATAGAATATATCCTTAATAGAATGTAAATGGGGTAATATAAAAATCAAAGAAAAATATGCATCTACCTTAGTTGTTTAAGATGCGGAGACATTCCTTGTACGCAATAGCACGTTTGACCCCCGACCTCCAATGTGAACATTTAAACTTTTTCAAATATTTAAAATAATATCCCGTTATCCTTTTATCATTACCACTCAAACGAGTGAATGCGAATGCATTTTGTATTAAGGGTAAAACTGTTTTCACACCTCGGTGACTCACGCAATGATAAAAAAAAAACTAACGTAAAGACCGCACTTGTACGATTTATCGGGTTGTATTTGTTTTATTAGTTGATAGAGGTTATATTCGGGATGCGCATATATAAATTTAGAGAAGTCATTCGAATAAACTTTCGGATTTATACCGTAACTATCAAAAAAGAAGATTATATTCCACGTAAAAAGATACCCAATGACCAACAATATTAATATTCCATTTTCTGTCAATGTCAATAATCCTACTTCATCCGAAGCGAACACACCTAAATATTTAACCCGGTCACCGAGTGAACCTTTTAAACTTATTTCAATTTCTTTTGTGTCCCTTCCATTTAACCTCTAGCATCACACTGAATAACTCTATCCGCATCCACCGTTAAAATACCCTTGGTATTCCCGAAAAGTAAAATAATGCAAGGGTTAGGCGTAGCTGTACCCAGCCTGATCGATATTTGCAGGTTTTCCGGAATTTCCACTGGCATGGAATCTTCAACATCTTCCACCACAAAATTAAAGCAGTAAATAGCTCTACCATTTTTAAAACTATCATAAGTGATCAGATTATCACCGCCACCCCTATACTTTTCTGCATCTTGTGATATAATTGCACGATGGTATTAGGGAAAGCACATTGAATATTATATACAGTATTCCCATTAACGGTAATATGTATATGACTTATATCGAAAGATTGAAAATATAGGCTATTGGCAGCATAATCACCTGAAAATGTTTCCATATCAATCATAGCAAATGTGATTTTTTCAGGTATACAACTGTTAAAAGGCTGATCAATTAAAATTGAATTTTCATTTTGCCAAATAACGTATGTCTTGTATAAAGTCTTATCAAATATATATTGTATAGGATTAACTGGTATCGCCTCATTGAAAGCCGACATTGCGTTATAATGTGGGGTAACTCTATCGATCCATAATTTAGCCTTTTCTATATTCATCACATTTAAATGTCCGTCTGTGTGGGCGCCCATAACCCACTTATTATTCGCTAATTCGAGTCTAAGTCTCAAGTCTATAGTCGCTATATCCAAAAGAAGTGGAAAATATGTATGCAAGCCACTCGTTTTAATGTCATTCATAACTTTCGTCTCCCGCCTGCTGGTTTGACAGAAGGTATTGGCAGTAATTGTCGAGTTACCCCGTGTGTTACATGGTAGTCATCGTATAAAAATCCCGCCCGACCGGTGGAAGGTAATGCCGA
>NC_061110.1:34778877-34788877 GCF_015104395.2 Macrobrachium nipponense | reverse complement strand
AAACTGGTGCAGACCGGACTGCTGTTATTGTGCGGATTTCGATATGGGGAAATCACCAGAGCATGAAGTGTTCATTACTATTTTCTATCAAAACTTAAAACCGTAGTAGATAACAAGCTGGCAAGCAATGTTTTTCAACAAGGATAATTTATGAGCATTTTTAAAGAGATTAAAGTGATAAAGCAATATAAAGTGACAAAAAACTAATAAGTTCGTTCATTGCTAAACTGATCTAGCCTATATAAATTCATTGTCTCTTGTATTTCCTCTCTCAATCTTAATGGTTTATCAAATGAATATAAACATATAAGATAGATATATGCATATATATATATATATATATATATATATATATATATATATATATATATATATATATAGATAGTATATATATATATATAGATATATATATATATATATATATATATATGCAATGAGGAGTAATTGACTCCTCTGTGAATGCGATTTGTATCTTTTCTTTCTGAGTGAGAGGACGTGATGGGCTGTGACATTTTTAGAATGTAGGGATCATCAATTTAGCTTCGCCATGGAAACAGTGCTCCTAAGTGATAAGACAGCTCAGCTTCACAGAATCTGGCGCATCTTCCTTGGGTGGCTCGATGCCGATAGTTGCTGCCTAAGCAGATCAGACCACGTCCTGCTTCTATGCACAGGCAGATGCAGACATGCTTTATGAATCTGGTTTGAGGCTGTTTCTTGGGTGTGAACAGTGTTCTGTATAATGACGTCATGAACTTGTGACGAAGTTAGTGACGACACTTATTGGGAGCGTCTTGTGTGTGCGTTCATTCGAACTACTTCCCTACATAATGAGAGAGTAAAGTAGCCAAAATGGGAGATCGCTACAGTCACCGAAGGGCCAAGATGGCCCTTTCAATAGTACTTTTAGTGAAGTGTGTGAAATCTGTGTTGAATGGGTAAGCATACTTATTCTTTGGTCAAAAGTGTGGCTTGACTGTATTTTGAATATTTGTTTCAAAGATGTTCTATTTCATTTGACCTATTGATTTTGATTTATAATCTTTGCTTATCGATGTGTTCTCCTGTCCTCTTATAGGCGGTTTCAAGACAAAGGGGAACTGATCTGATATTTAGAAATGGGAACTTAACTGATGTTCCGTGGTGTACTAGACTACTGTGACTATGCATAGTTTTATGACTAAACTAATGTTGGTTATTATAGAAGAGGGATGTAGTGGGCTATCTGAGTTCAATCTTACATTTAATCAGTTTGTTAAGAACCTGATTTATTAGCTAATGCTTTGCTCTTAAATGAATATATTTTTGCAGTTCACGAGTCTGATTTAATTGCCTAAGGCAATAGAGAGAGCGAGAGAGGGGTGTTGTAGAGAGAGAGAGAGAGAGGGGCGGACGGTGTTGGAGAGAGAGAGAAAATGGATGTCATTTCAGTGCCTCGCTGCTACACAGTCATAGTTACCAACCCTTTAAGATTACCGAGGTTGGAACTTCGGTAATATATATATATATACTATATATATATATTATATATTATATATATATATATATATATATATATAAGTATATAATATATCTAAATATACATATCTATATATATATATATACTATATATATATATATATATATATATATATATATAGATATATATATATGATATATATAGCATAGGAGGGTGGAGAGATACCGAAATCCTTTAATCTAATTTATTTCGCTGACGTTTCAGGACCATGTGTCCCATTTTCGAAGCTAAAAATTAAAAGAACAACAGAAATAAAAACAGACTCAGATTAATATATGATACAAAGTTATTTCTTAATAAAATGCAAATTATGTACAAGAGAAGGGAACAGTGATTACCAAGTAGTGCTGAAGGCATAGGCTGAGTGACTGTCATGGTCCGTTTTGGTTCCGACGGAAACTCAAGAGAGGTACAGAGGAGTTGATGTGGGCTGAATATTTAATTGGGGAACCAGTTGCTTAATAAAAAGAGATTCGAGTATTACCAATTGGTGTTCGTTTGGAGCTTTGCCTATTATCTTGAGATCTTTTTAATCAATAGTATTATATTTGCCTTTTTTTCCCATGTTCTCTAATACAGGAAAATTCGGGTTTGATAGTTTGACACCCGTACGATAGCTATCTCCACGATGGGAATCCAATCTTACCTTTAATAACCTCTAGGTGGAGCCCACGTACTTCCCCAGGTCACATCTGGGGCCATTAAACAAATATATGACTCTCGAGGTCATCAAAGGAAGTAGGCTCTCCTTATATTCATTCAAACGAGGACTTGATGGTCATTGGGTTACATGAAATTAGTTTTAGGTTGATAGCCGGTAGGTATTTGCTTACAATAAGTGTTAATTCGCGATAAAAGTGTCTGTCATAGATTAGGGGGACACTAGCGTACAGAGGTAGTTTTGTTACCGTTGGTAGTTCATACTGTGGGTTGAAACTATTATTAAGAAATTTTCGTAATTGTTTGTAAAAGAGATCCGAATGAAAACAGTTATTTACAAAGTACTGATGGAGAAACATAATTTCTTCATGAAATGTATTCCACCTGGATGTTAAAGTAAATGCCCTGTGGAAGAGAGTAGACAGAGAATTTAACTTGGAATTAAAAAAAGCAGTGGCTGTAAAAGTTAGAACCCAGACCAGTAAACGTTCTCTTTCTAAAAACTGTGGTATTAAAATGTTCGTCAAGTCTAAAAACCGACACATCAAGAAAGGGCAGTTTATTTACACTTTCATATTCGATTGTGAACTTGATATTTGGGTGCATTTGATTGGCAAGTTATTTATGAAGAAATAACTTTTTATCATGTTTTAATCTGAGTCTGTTTTTTATTCTGTTGTTCTTTTAATTTTTAGCTTCGAAAATGGGACACATGGTCAGTTGCAGGTGTAATACCTACATAGATTTTCCACTCTTCTGATCTCGGTGTATATGACATAAGCTTTCTTTCGATGAGAATAAATATTTTATTGTTAATGCCATATAATTCTATTATATCACTTGATAGAGACGGAAGTTATTTATTATAAATAAACACTTTTCTAAAGCGGATTTACTATGGGAATAAACCAGTCAAGATTCGTGCTTCCTCTCTCCCTTTCATTTTCTTCTTACTCGGAGTCTTAAACGTGTGCATCAGGGAGGAGGAACAACGGTATTATTATTTTTGAACGAAATGGCCTTTATGCCCTCGTGATTAGCGTGTCCCTAATAAGGTGTTGTTTGACATGGTACCGTGCGCCAGTTTACCTCTGACAAGAGATGCAAGGAGGAAGATAATTAGAAAATTAGAAGCGTCTGCATAAGAATATAAACAGCATCATTCTTGAAAAGAGTGGAATCTTATCATTAAATGAAGGCTGCGTTCCCACTTCAAGTCCTGATGCAGATTTTAGAACATTTATCAGTGGCGAGTTGGACTACGGGCTTCAGAATAACTTTTCATTAAAGTTGTTAAAAGGTTGTGGTGCCCGGGGATAATAATTTACTGGTCTTTGAGAACTTATGCAAAATTAAATATCGCACGGAGTTTGGTTGTTTCTTTTGCTAGGCCAGGTTTATTGCGTTGTAATGGCCTGTCCACACTAGGAAACATTGTTTGCAAACAGTTTGCAAACATGTTGCAAGCAATGTTTCCTTTCCAGACCTTAGTTGTCGTCAGGATGCTTGTCGTTGCAGTAGCCTCTGTAATCTACTTAGCTATTCTAATGCGCCCGAGGAGGGATAAGAGAAAGAGAAAGCCTACTTTTGATGGCGGGGAGATTCAATTCGGCTTATTTACTTTTCCTTTATTTCTTAACGGTGTACGATAAATACCATTTATAGGGAGGAATAGGGATTCAATGATGCACGCATTTTTTTCTTCAAAATCTTAATAATATATTTGATTGGGAGGTAATTTATTCACATCGGCTTATTCGCTCCATCTTCCTTCTCTATGCTCCCCCTACCCTTCGCCCTCCCCCAACCCACTCCGGTAGCAACCCCCGCCCCCAAAACATCCCAGGATGCACCGACCTCCCTTGACCACCCTCTATCGCATGAAAGCAGTGATAGATAGATAACGGTTATTTCAAAATTTCCAAAAATTTCCTTCACCAACAACGAAGTCTAAATATATTTAACAAAAGGATTTTCTGCTTAGAATAAATTTTTCTTTCATTTCCCACAATATTTGCTTAAACTCGTGTTACAGCCTGTATATACACATACACATATGAATTATATATATAAACATATAAATACAATGCACATGTATATATATATATATATATATATATTATATATATATATATATATATATATATATATATATATATATATATATATATATATATATATAATGCATGTATGCAAATGTATATAGAACATAAACATACATTATAAATGTGTATATATACATATACATACGGGAACACCGAATGTTTTCCATTCTGGATGGGAAACAAATATACGGTAAAAATTGTTTGCAAACAATGTTTCATAGTGTGGATAGGCCTTATGAGTCTCTTGTTGTTTTCAGAGAAAATCCCTATGGTTGACTTGCGAGAATGAGCAGTGTTTGGTGGTGATGACAGCCTATAAAATATTAGTCTACTTATTCCTACATGGTTATATACTGTCAGGGACATACAATAAACTACTTATGAAATTATTACCTAATGCTAGTACAAGTAGGTTTATTGTATTGTTTCTTTCTATTATCATGAAATGTCCTCTTTGTTTCTCTTAAATCACTGTTTGAAAGAATCAGAGTATTTTAATTGCTTACCTGTTTCCCAAATTATATCAAAATCTCCACGAAAAGACTCAGTGCTACATACGTGTAGTGCTCTCAAAACACATGGATGTGAAAACTGGTTTCTTTTATTATTGTTTCGGCGAGAATAAAAATCGACGCAGTCAGAAATATTGTTAGGTTAGGTTTTCGCTACACAGTCCATCAAGATCCATTAATACTTATGTGTATATGGCAATTCAAAAAGAGTATGCTACCATCATTTTCCATTACCAGAGTGAATTGTATCAATGCGGCCAATTAACGTAAATAACAACCCCACCTCACCCCGCCCCCCAAAAAAGGGCATTTACATATTTTGTTCCCAGGCCAAATACATTCACTTCGTCAACACAACTGAACCATTACACTGAATGGAATGACTGTTTATTTTGTAGGTTTCAAAACATTCCACGTACAAATGACTTAAAATCGGATGATGAATGGTTACCGATATCCATACCAAATTTTGAGAGTAAAATTTCCCTCTGAATTCAAATTTACATTCTTATACATATATTTCAGCTGCCTGTTCTCCCACGCATCGTTTTGAAGGAGATTATAAACAAGAGGTCACCACACTGAATATTGTATTACAAAGACACAATGAAGATGAAAGCAAAGATATTATAAGATGAAATCAACACTGAATAAATAGCCTTTATGTAAAAACGTGTAATTAATCAACAGGAAATAAAAACACAACTCTTACAAATGAGAATTTATTTCCTATAATCAACTGGAACGTCACTAATCTTCGTTTTCTATCCATGATAGCACATCAAAGCTCACAAGCTGGGTCTCAATGCCATTCTCTACCTTATATAATTTATTCATCAACCTACGTTGTTTTTATATCATCATTATAGATGCTACTAATAAAAGGGTAAAGAATGCCAACAAGGTATTTTCATATATTGCTGAAGCGGAACCAACGAATCTATTAATTGGCCCAGTGGTTTTACCACTTCATAGATATGTGTACTGTAACGGCTATGAGTCACTCATGAAGGTTCTCTAAATATTCAAAGGAGGAATGATCGTGGAATTCTTCACCATCCAAGATTTTTTACAATGGCTCTTCTCTGAAATGAAAATAATGACGATAAATGCTATAAAAGTCTAGTCATTTTGCAATACCTGGATTCCCTCGTTTATATTTCAATTGATTTTATGAAAATTGATGTGCTTGCCTTTCCATTGTGTAATACAATATTTCAGCGTTTAGCTTTCATTTTATTTTCGAGCGTTCTTCTATTCACCTATTTGAAACTATTAAATCTTTAAAATCATTTGTTCAATGTCCAGCTTTCATCCACGATTTAAATACAAGTTTATTGTATCGTTTTCCAACTAGAATTTGGTTCTTGATAAAAAAAATGTCTAGTGATTTATTATTTTATGTACTTTTTTTTTTTTGAAAAGGCAAGACAATGAAAAAAATTATAGCAAACTTGAGGTGATAAACTGGGGGAAAATATATCGGATCAGATAAACCTATCTTTTTTAGGCTACTACCATACGACATCTCTAAACCAAGAGAGAGAGAGAGAGAGAGAGAGAGAGAGAGAGAGCAATGGGAGAGATTATTCCCAATCAAAACGAGAATAATATTCTCCACATGTGAATGGCCAATTATCTAAAATGTTAACGGTAACCCCTTTAGAATTTTTGTGATGAGGTCCTTCATATTATTTAAATAAATGCTATGAATAATACGCTTTTCCATCATGAAACCCTGTGCTTTCTGAACAACGGTGATTAAAGTTTCCAATATGCGTAACAATGTTTTTGAATATTGACGGCAATAAGTAATTTTTTTTTTTTTTAATAAAAATAAATGTGTGTGATTTTAGTTTATCTTTGTTTTTTAAACAATGTTTTTTATTACCATGTATTAATATGTATTAGTATTCGAAAAAACACATTTTTGATAAAAAATTATTCTATTCCCCCTTTTTAATCTTATGGTACAAATAGTTATGTGATGAAATTACCGTGAGATGTAATGCATTGCAATGTAATTACTTTGCACTGAAATTCTCTAATATGTATTTGCTATGCGATGAAATTGCTGCAACGAAATTACCACAACGAAATTACTGCAATGAAATTACAGTGAATCAACTTCACCATACTGAAGGTGAACTTTAGTATTGTGTTTGAGGATATTTATTTGTTGCTATACTTACCCTCGTAAGTATTATCGTTGAAGCTTGGAAAAGCAGCACAAACGTTAGTCATGATATTCATATAATCAGGTGTGCAAAAACTTATGCAATAGACAAGTAGACAAACAGAATACGATCAATTGAACGGTTTTTACTTGTTATTTTCTATATTTAAGAGATGTCCATGATTTTTTAATACCTCGGTTTCGTTATGAAGAGTGAAATTGAGACCAGAGACTTAACAAAGCTCCCTATTTTACATATGTTATTATGTTAATAATATCGAATTCGGGGCCCACAATCAACAACGTCCCGGTAGGATTTCCTGGTGCACAACATCCATGAATTTCTGCAGAGAAACTTGGAATTTTTTTTTTTAAATGAAACAGCAGAAGGAGCGGATTGCTCAGAGCATTTTATCTTGCCGGACATATAAAGAAATTGAGGAGAAAATTAATAGAGCAACCATAAATGAGGGAAAGTCAAACGATCCAGTAAACAAGAAAGTACAAAAATGGAAAATTAAAAGAGAAACCCCCAATGAGAGAAGGTCCAACGAACCAGTAAAAGTGGAAGTACAAGGAGAGAAAACCGCTCGACGTCAACTAAGATAAATCGCCGGACGTATCATTTTAAGCTCTCTGAAATGTACACACAAATGATTTGTCTTGTAATCATTAGTACCATATGAAACTACGATACCCAAACTTATTAGTAGCAAACGTGCAACGGGTTTAAAACAATTTTTATTTTTTCGTGAATTGTTAGCATAAGCTGAAGATATTCCTGCTTTTGTTTTCTTCTCCCTGCTGCTTATGAACAATGTCCATGAAACAAGAAAATGTCAAAAACTTCAGTTAAACCCAAAGTATTTCTTTCCATTTTATCTAAAAGGATTTTCCTTATTTTATTTATCAGTGTGAAGCTTAGCATACATCTTTTCATCGCTTACACTCAGACACATATTGCCCAAATATAGAAGTCATTATGTGTTCATCTGAATTTCTCTTCCAAACATGAAAAGGAATCCATTATTTCGTGTCTCGTGTCTGTAAACTAATCAAGATGGAAAGGATCCCACCGACTCCTGGCCATCTTAAGTTGCAAAGAGATGCAAAGATGCCTCCATCCCATTCTTTAGTGTGATGTTGATTATGCGCATAATTTATATTCATAAGCTAGATGATGCATTGTAGCCCCTGTGGTATTCTTGATTATAAAGACTAACTTCATGGTACTTCAGGAATTGGTAAAAATTTTGCATCAAAATTGTAACTTGAATAAACTGCATATTCAGGGATACCTATAAAAGTGTCTTAACTTTAAGTAGATACTATTGTAGTGATGTGTAATTATTCATTACCCAAGTCCTGGATGGAGACCCTTTACAGTCAACAGTTAACTAGGGATAAGATTCTCAAATAGGAGCCAGGCGAAAGCAAAGCAGGGAAATGAAATCTTTGACGAAGCTAACCAAGTAACCGATAAACACAAAGGAATTTGTCCTCATATCTTATAGAATCTCATCAATAAAGCAAAAGAAGACCAAGGCAGAATTCTATTCATTTCTCGTGGCTGAGCTTTAACGTGAAATACTGTGTCATCTAAATCTGTTTCTAAAGAAGCATCTTTGAACAGAAAAGAACGGTACATTACCCTTATTCTCATCGTTAGCATATTCTAATCTAATACGATCTACATCTTACTTAGTCTGCTCTTATTAACATAATATATTTCATGCGAGGTGGCTTTTAGGCTGATAAGGTTCTTCATCTGACCTTATGATCAATCCGCGTAGTCATTTTACATTTTCAACAGCAGCAAGTTAGTTCCTGGACTTCCTTAACAAACGACTGAGAAAATCCTTCATTGGAAGAAGGTGATTCCTAACTAAAGCCTCACTGGCCATCAAATCAGAGCCCAGATAAATGGAGAGAAAAGAACATTAAAATGAAGTAACCTTACATTCTGTAACGATAATAATATTTAGCCGAGACAATTTTAAGCAAGAGAAAACGCGCTGTTGAAACAAAATGAGATGTAAAAGATAGAAAAGTTTGTATTCTCCGATCATATCACGAGAAACTAGACGAAGGGTTCAAGTCCCGGGTACACTTATAATCAAATGCCCATTACTATAAAAAATAAAAAAAAACATTCTGCTGATTGTAGATTAAACGTCCTATTAGTTTGACCAGTTCAAAAAAATTTGCTAGCGGCTTGGCTAGATTAGTTAGCTTAAACAAACCCATATTCGCATGTTTATGAAAAATCTGAACATTATCTAATAAATTTGTAATTAATAGACCGTTCAACTCTTTGTTTTCCTAAATTAAAAAAAAAATCTTGATGGACAACTGGAATATCGAAAACAAGTGCAGCCTACTACATTATGTCTACATCGAAACAGTTTTACTGTGCCTTATTGCAGTCGTGACCAGGTTGCTTTGGAGTGACCTAACACAAGTTGTCGTTACACATCGACTGTTACACATTCTTACAAATTTTACATCTCCAAGATAGGTTTTAAACCCTCTTATATTTCTTTTGAATGGTAGATTGAAAACTAATGCGATCAATATCTTATCTCAGTTTCCCTTCAAGGTAAGTGTCTTAGTTGCTCTGATGAAATTCCCTTTTAACTTACTCACATTCTGCCGGAACAAGCTTCGAGGTTCTTTTGCTCATTTCCCTCTCAAACACATACCTAAATATACCGCTATTTATGAGGTTGTGTGAGCCTTCCTCGCTTTTTTATGTGATTTGAGTGTAAATGTTCATTCCATCCCCTCCGGCCGCACCCCACCCTAAAAAAATAAATAAATAAACAATCTGACATATCCACGTTGGTTGCTATGTAAAGCATAGTTAACAATGTTCTTGCTGTTTTTGTAAATTGATCTGCAACGACATCAGCAACAATTATGAAAACCTGCAACTTTTTTTTATTTCTTTGGTGAGTTCCTCTTGCATGAAAATCACTTTTGGGTAATATGCAGCTTATAAAAGTTCTTCAAACGGGTGAATATGAGT
>NC_061110.1:34771377-34776377 GCF_015104395.2 Macrobrachium nipponense | reverse complement strand
GGAGGAAGGATACCAAAGAGTGTTTTAAAATTATTCAGTCAAGCGAAACAATGAAATTAAACCTTGCTGGTGGAAAATATTCAGTTCGAAAGAAAAAGAGGCAGGCTTAGAATGGGGTGTGAAGTATTCGGTGGAAGACGTATAAACAGGAGATTATCTTCAAGATAACAGTGAAATGTGAAGTGGATGAAAACGGTTCAGTATGCCGCTGATTAGCTTTTTTTGTGTAGGTGTGTGAAGTGGGTCTTGCAGTGTATTTTAACTCTGATGATTGTGTTATCCCTCTCTCTCTCTCTCTCTCTCTCTCTCTCTCTCTCTCTCTCTCAAAAGCTACCATTAGTGAAAACAAATGTCTTGAAGTTGGGCAATTTTTTGTTTTCTGCACAAGAAAACTTTTCAGATGGCTATTTGTCTGTCCGCTCTCATATCTTAAAAACTACTGAGACTAGAGGGCTGCAATTTGGTACGTTGATCAGCCACCCTCCAATTATCGAACATATCAAATTGCAGCCCTCTGGGTCTTATTTATTTTTATCTTAACTAAGGTTAAAGTTAGCCATGATCGTGCTTCTGGCACCTATAACAACAACACAAACCTCCACCGGGCAGTGGCTGAAAGTTTCCTGAGTCGCTGCTGAGAGTTTCATGGCACGTGGCTGAGAGTTTGATACACCATTATACGCTGAACAGAAAACTCAATTGTGCCGAAGAAACTTCGGTGGCTTTTTACTTGCGTTAAGTATTGATATTAATTGATAATTGATGAACAATTCAATACACTGCTAGCAAATGAAACAAAACGACTATTATGTGGACTAAATGCACAAATATTCATGAAATGAAAGATCAAGCAGGAATCGTTAAGGCGGCTCGCTCACAGCAGAAGCGCCACATCGCGGGACTTCTATTCGATTTCGAAAACTTCTCCAGATATGTCTCAGGAAACCTTTTCTGATATCTGTATTGAGAAGTTTAGAATGCACTACAAACTTAGTTCATTAAAGACATGCCATTTGGTAAAGTTGTTCATTTTGTAGTATGCTGATTCTCTTCAGTTCGCGGGTTCAAATAATTTTATTTACATAAACTTTCAAAATGTTTTTTACAAAGAACGTTTCTTAAGAAATAGCTTCCTCTAAGCTGAACATTGCATCATGCTATCATGTACTGCAGCATAGATCATTACAAGATGATTACACCTTTCAAGTTTTTATAGAAAGAAATATTCATATCGATGATACATTGATAAAGATCAAATCACAAACATCACCATAGACACCGGAGCTTTGTGAACAATTTTCTTATTCATTCTTCCTAGTTTAGAACAAATTTAATGTTAATGAACTCTCGTACTTTAGACTTCCTTTTTCTATTTGAGTCCTTCCTTTGATATTTGTGAGTTCATTTCTACTGGGATAGTTCAAATTGTTTATCTCTTCACTCCTCACCTTCATTTTCCATCTTTCTCTCTCCAGATTAATTAGTCTGATTGGCCTATTTCCTTCTTGGCCAGCCTATTCCAAGATAGTTGTGCTGTGGTATTTTTTTAAATGTATCTACAAAGTAGTTATGAAAACGGGTATTCTTATTCAAATTAAATGGAAAGTAATGAATCATGGGAGGCAATAAATGAGTATTTACTGTAGAAATCTCTATAAATGTGGCTAAAGTATCATATTTAATATAGATATTTCGTGTATGTAATCACAATATATTTAGAAACGAAAAAGCTTAAAGAATATCCAACTACCACTGGGATCATACCGTCAAAGGAGGAGAGGACATTCTGATAATCAGCTCACTAAACAAAACATTTATTCAATTCAAACCTATACTGAATACTCTAGCATATTCATATAACATTCTCCAGCATTTCCATACACAGGACAATACTGAATACGCCTTGCCGTTTCTACACTTATCATACTTGCTTCTTTTGTCTGTGAAACACAGGAAGAGTCCACTTGTATATTGAAACCTATAGTTCAAGACGCTGAGATTTTATTTTATCATCGTTCAATATTCAGGGGAGACTCGCTGAGGTATTGATATAAATTTATCCCGGCTTATATAAATACCTTAGAGTGCGTCCTGTTTCGCTTCAATTAGTGAATTAGATGAAAGGCTATAAATATTTTACATTTTCGGCCTCTGAGAGGACTGCGCAAAAATGCTTCGAAATACCTTCACTAGTAGGCTATTGAAATCTGGAATCGTAAAAAAATATCTGAAAGAATATTATTCTAGATTTATTTAAGTAGGGATATTGTTGTACATTTATTTATGTAGGGATATTCTTTTAATTTCTTTATTTATTGGGGATATTATTTTAATTTCTTTATTTATTGGATATTATTTTAGATTTATTTATTTAGGGATATTATTGTAGTTTTATTTGTGTAGGGACATTATTGTAGATTTATTTATGTAGGGATATTATTCTAGATTTATTTATGTAGGAATATCATTTAATTCTCATTATGTAGGGAAATAATTTTAGATTTATTTATGTAGGGATATCATTTTAGATTTGATTATGTAGAGATATTAGTTTAGATTTATTTATGGATATTAATTCAGATTTATTTATATAGGGATATAATTTTAGATTTATTGATGCAGGAATATTATCTTAGATTTATTTATGTAGGGATATAATTTTAGATTTATTTTTGTAGGGATATGTCGGTAAGAAAGCCCACTGTGTAACGCAGAGCAGCTATGTAAATACATTGGCCTTGCAAGCAAGGGAAACTGATATTTGCAGAACAAGTTTCAGTGAGGCAAAACCTGCGGTTTTGAG
The DNA here is from genome assembly GCF_015104395.2 of Macrobrachium nipponense. Lineage (NCBI taxonomy): Eukaryota > Metazoa > Arthropoda > Malacostraca > Decapoda > Palaemonidae > Macrobrachium > Macrobrachium nipponense. The sequence goes on along the minus strand of NC_061110.1, from coordinate 34,773,574 downwards.
GCAGCAAAGGTCAACTAATGAAGTCCTGCAGCAAGAGAAGAGAACCTCGGAGTTCGGGAGTTCACGCTACACCATTAAAGCTGAGTGGCAAAGTTTAAACGAAACGCACTCGACCCTCACCGCGTCCTAAGACTTAATTGACTCCCCCTCGGAGTCCCTGGGATCACCGGGACTCCTCTGGAGGAGGTGGCTATCCCGCCCAATTAGGGCACGAGGGCCACCCACTCGCGAACAGAAGGGCGCCGAAACACGGGTGATTAAATAAGTTTTGTTTGAGAAAAAGAATGGAGGTTTTTTTCGCATTTTGAAACAGATGTTTTTCGTTAGAAATGGGAAGCATAATGACTAAAAAGAAATTTCCTTTGATTAGGTATGTTAGGAATAGTATACAAACAGGAAGAGTAAAGGGAAACCATGAGTTAATTTTAAGGGGAAACAAATGAATAAATGCGTCCAAGCACTTTTCATAAATATTAAAAGCAGGAATATGTTTGCAACTGAAGCAAAAACCCGCGGAGCAGCTAAAATAAAACAATCTAAAAGAACACCAAAAACGAAAGTAGACAATTATGAAATTTCCTTCAATTTTTCAAAGATAGACATTACTCACTGGCAGTTGAAAACAAATAGTATGCCGCACTTTATCTGTCTAAAAGTTTAACAGGAAGTACTAGCAGTGTTGAATATTACTCTTAAAGATATTGGAAAATTAAAAAATTCTAAATCTTAAGATTCTACTTCAAATTAACAGAATAGCTATGAGATCTCATAATGTATGTATACTCGAAGTAAAAGGGAGTTTCTCAAATATGTCTACCATTTGTAGCTCCAAATATAACTTGGCATTTGCTATGTATTTTTCTTATTTGTTTGATTATTTTCTTATTAAATGTAATAACAATGTCATTCTTCCACCTACAATCTTTTTAGCTACAAATCTATATAGGACCTATTCTGCAACATTTGATAATCATAATATCAATGGTACAATTAATATTATTCTTATTTTTCTTAATTTTCTGTAAAAGAAAATATTGAGTTGGCTACTTGTCTGTCCGTCCCCACTTTTTCTGCCCGTCCCCCGATCTTAAAAACTGCTGACGCTAGAGGGCTGTAAGCTCAAGTGAAGTTGTCATGAATAACAATCGCCCGTCGTCAAGACATTTCTCCAGTTTAAAAGACTCTAGCATGAAAATCTACATTTTATTCTGCTTCCATTTTACAACAAAACCCAGTGAGTTTGATCAGTGGCCTAAATACCTGTAATATTTTCTCTAATCGATTCGACCAACCATCAGCTATGATTCGGAATACCTCGTTCTGTAATCCTTTATCAAGAATCCCTCACAGTTTAAATTGACACCTCACAACTTCCGTCTGAAGAAGAGGCATCACGATGGTACACATATGTGAAATACAAATATAAATGTCAGAGTTCCAAAACGGTTGACTACCACTACTTCAAACTCGGTATATAAAATGATAACGATTAAAGAAAATTTATCTATTTTGAATATCAGTCTACAGTAAAATGAAAATGATTTGGAGATATGAGGTCATAATCATGTTTTTGAAATAATGGCACTCACCTGTATGTTTTCCATATACATGAATCCTTAAATCGATTTACTACAAAGGTTTGTTGGCCGTAAACTCAGGGTGAAAGGAAGAAACATTTAAGATAGTTAAGCGAGACGCTTCAAGCAAAATCGATGATTTCAAAAATGATCATCTATCCACGAGAAAATCAGGATAAATATTTAGTGTAATGAGAATGTATAAAATATGGCAGTTTTAAAAAACATATTTAATCTCTTGAGATGACTAACAGAGAAAATATACAGACCTGTTGAAAATTGAAACTCCACGAAAATATCATTGCTTCAATAACTTTTGGATACATTTTCAGGTTTCAGCATGGGAATATTTCGACTTTCCTTCCGTGCTTTGCGACCCAGTTTTCCTTAGAATACAACCAGATGCGCTGTTTGGGGGAACTTGCGGGGTGGGTGTTGAAAAGTGGATCCTTTTCATGAAAACTAAATTTTCTATTACTATTGTGAATAAACTTTTACCCCAATCTCTTCTACGGGTCGTTTATTGTTTTTTTTATTATTTCTGCAGTGAATTGGAAACACGCTATGATAGACAATTAATTGAAATTTGACTTATGATTAGAAAAAAATGCTTATTTTTT
>NC_061110.1:34751377-34766377 GCF_015104395.2 Macrobrachium nipponense | reverse complement strand
TCTCTCTCTCTCTCTCTCTCTCTCTCTCTCTCTCTCTCAGCCATTACATTTTGTTTTATATATACTCAGCTGCTTAGATAGTCGGAGTATCATGATAAAAGGATATTTGGCGGCTGACTTCAACCTCACGTGAGACATATATTTATCAATTTGATATCTCCCCAATAACCGACAGGGACGGCGTTATCCAATGATGAATCCCGCACACACACACACGAGCTGACTTCAACCTCACGTGGGACATATATTTATCAGCCTTAATCTCCATTTTTCCCATGCCAAAGTAACCCGCCCGCTTTGACTGATGCCAGCAGGAAAGATAACATTTGACATAGTCATATGATGATTCAAAATCAGTATCCCTACGATTTTGGAATACAATACTTTATCGAAACACCGTATGTCACACCTGATTATTACTTCCCGACTGAACACCATAAATACAACTGACACGGGAAAATTTATGCTATTCCTTACCCAAAGTGTATAAGAGTAAGTGCAGCTCCCCGACTCTCCGTCCCTACAAGTATTTCTCTTGACCGGAACGTCATTTCTGTTTTGTCGTCATTATTTTGGGTCTGCTTTAGTTATATGACCATACGACAATTCCTTCACTCTTACCTGTAGGTAGAGGGAAAGATGGTGTTTTAGTATTGGATGTAATATTCCATTTCTCGTCGCCGAGGTTCCGGGATGAAGGGCGATAATAAAGCAATATCTTCTTGCTGGTGTTTATTGGCTTAAACTACATTGAAGAAGGCGGGTAGTTGAATATACAAAATACAATAAGCGTATATAATAGAATCATAACAAACATATGAGCATCGAAGCTCTATACACAATAAAGAATCATATCCTGCATACATGAGGTAGAGAATTTATAAGATCGAAGCCTCTGTGTCGGACTCGATACTAACACAATAATAATTGGTTATACTTATAACATTTACGCATTATGCAACACAGTGCAATAGCTCTGAACTGAACGTGTCTGCGGAGCTAAGATTTCCCGCGCTCGTTACATAACGTCTTGCATACATAACAGTCTCCTCCCCCTTCACCTGTGACTAAGAAACAAATGTTCCTCACATTTACAAATCTAATCTTTCAGGAGGTTTTCCTCTACTCATTCTGTTAGGGAGTACTATAGGTGTGTTCTGAGCTGTTGCATGATTTTCCTCTCTATTTACAGTTGGTGGTTGAACATCTAGGTGAGCAGTTTGTACATCTGAGTTATTTAAGTTTGAGGTATTTGAAACTTGTAACTTCTGTATTGTTTGTACCAAATGACTGCAACTGATCAACATGACGTTTTACAATCTTTCCACCGACATTAACATCATAATGTAAATTACCTATCTTCCTGACAAATTTATCCTTGTACCCATTTTTCTGGTGTATTGTATGACCTTAACCCATGAACAATAACCTGAAGGAGCGAAATGTCTTACATTGGGAAGCTTACTTACTTGATCATAACCTTTCTGTTCTAACTGACTCTGCAAGCTTGGATACATTAGATCTAACTTATTCCTGATCCTCCTCCCCATCAACAAATAAGATGGTGTTACACCGTAGTATTATGCACGGTTGTTCTATAGGATAATAGGAACTTTGCAATGTGAGATGCTACATTACCAGAATTTGCTTGTCTACACTTCATATTATGTTTGAAAGTTTGAACAAATCTTTCTGCTTCACCATTCGTGGATGGATGATAAGTTGCTGATAATGTATGTTGTATACCATTTACATTCAGAAATTCCTTAAACTCCTGTGAAGTAAACTGTGGGCCATTGTCTGTCACTATTCTTTCTGGCAAACCATGCGTTGCAAAGATTTGTATGAGTGATTTTATAGTTGCTACGATGAAGTTGTTTGCATTGGTATAACTTCTGGCCACTTACTATATGCATCTACTAATATTAGATATGAGTATCCTAAAAATGGACCTGCAAAATCTACAAATGTATACGTTGCCACGGGTATCTGGGTAATTCCCATGGGTGCATCCGTGTTGGTTTTGGATTGTTTTGTTGAAATGCACAATTCATACACTTCTTACCAAATTTTCAATGTCCCTATCAACACCTGGCCACCAAACATAAGTTCTAGCAATTGACTTTGATCTGACAATACCTTGGTGGTCTGCATGTATTTCTGATAGAACTCTATTCCTTAATGCATTTGGAATCACTACTCTTGATCCTCTCAAAATACATTCTTGTGTTACACTCAATTCATTCCAAATTTCTTTGTATGGTTTACAATTAGCATCTCCTTCACAAATATCTCTGCCGGTTATTAGACTCTGCACTACTTTTGAAAGTACTGGGTCTTTCTTTGTACCTTGTGCTATTTCCTTAGCTGTAATAGGTAAATTATATGCAAAAATCAAAAGAATACTTTCCTCATATTGTTCTGGTGCTTTGTCTACAGGCAATCTCGACAAAGCGCGTCGCATTACCCATCTTAGATGTTGGTCTATATTCTATGTTGTAATCATATGCCGCTAATATGATTGCCCAACGTTGTAGTCTTGCAGCTACTAAACGTCGGTAAACTTGCCTTTGGACCTAAATCATCAATAATGGTTTGTGGTCTGTAACTAATGTGAACCTTTTCCTGCCATACAGATACATATGGAACTTTTTCACTCCATACACTAGTGCTAAAAAAAATGCTTCCTTTTCTATTTGTGAGTAATTTCTCTCTGCTTTGTTCAATACCCTAGAGGCAAAAGCTATTGGTTTTTCTGTACCATCTGGCATTACATGTGCTAGTACTGCACCTAATCCTATGTTTGAGGCGTCACAAACCAACTTTACTGGCAAATCCATTTGATAATGTACTAAGAATGTGGGTGATGTCACTTCTGCTTTGATTCTTTCAAAAGCATTTTGACATTCCTTTGTCCAATTCCATTTTACATCTTTGTTCAGCAAATTGTACAATGGGTGTGCAATTGTTGCTAAGTTTTGAATGAAACTACCATAGAATGTTACTAAACCTAAAAATGATTGCAATTCCTTGACATTTTCTGGTAACTTTGCTGACTGCACTGCATTTACCTTATCTTGAGTCTTATGAATACCTTTTACCCAATTTACAATAAAGCCTAAATACTCAACCGAGTCAATTCTAAAATACATTTACTCTGGGTTGACCTTGATATTGTGTTCCTTTAGTTTCTTTAGAACTGCACGTAACCTTTCTCTATGCTCTTTTTTGTTTTTGCCAGCTACTAATATGTCATCAATGAAAATGAATACTCCTGACATACCTGCAAATATTTTGACATTGTTTGCTGCCATATTGCTGGACTGCTAGCAACACCCATAGGGAAGTCTTTTTGGACGATACAGCCCTAAATGTGTGTTTACAGTACATAGCTTTTGGGAATTTTCATCCATGGATAGTTGTTGAAATGCTTGTCTAAGATCTATCTTTAGAAAATACTGAGCATCCTGACAAAGTTGCGAACATATCTTTAGGATTTGGCAATGGATGTTGTGCTACTTGCAATTGTGGATTTAATGTCACCTTGTAATCTCCACATAACCTAACTTGACCGTTGTCCTTAACAATTGGAACTAATGGTGTAGACCAATCTGAATAATCTACCTTTTCCCATGAACCTTCACTTTCTAACCTTCTAATTGTTTCAGTTTCCACAGCTGTTTTCAATGCATATGGAACTGGTCTTGGAGCAGAAAATCTAGGAGTAGCATTCTCCTTTAAAACTAAGACTGCTTGTGCATTCTTTACTGTTCCTACTCTGTCTTCAAATACTTCTTTGTAATCTGATAGAAGATTAGTTAATAATATTTCTTCTGCTGGTTCTTGTTTTGTACCTGTAACCCTTAGAATACTAGGCCAATCTAATTTTATGCATTTTAACCAATCTAACCCATCCTAATATGTCTGTCCTTGACCCCTTGACTATTGTCAATGGTAACTTACCTATCTCTTGATCTTTGTATTGAACTTTCACTTGTGATGAACCAACTACTTCTATGTTTTGTACCAGTATAACTATTGAGCACTTTGCCTGAAGGTCTTATCACTAGGTTAGGTATTGTTTGTGCTACTCTTTCAGAAATTATTGTCACATCTGCAGCTGTGTCTTATTTGCATGGGTGTGAGTTTCCCATTTATTTCTATTTGAGCCATAAGACGTTCTTGTGAGTCTTTGTTCACGGAATTAATGTGAAATGCAAATTGTTCTACTTCTGTGGTCTTATGTACACTTTCTTCATTTGAGCTAGAGCAGTCATTTGAATCTACGCGGTTCTATTGATCTGTTTGTGGTCTTTTGCTTAGCAAATTTACACTGACTTGTTAAATGACCACGCTTCCTGCAGTTGTTGCACGTCTGACCAGACGCTTGGCACTTATCCCAATCATTGCTATAATGATCTTGTTTACCACATCTAAAGCAACGATTTCTTTTTGAGTTTTTTTGTGTCCCTATGTGACCTTGACTTTTCTGTGAGTATGCATTAGGTTTACCCTTGTTATACTTGAATATACCTGGGCTAGGCTTACTCGTTTCATTTGTTTGCCCTTTCTTTGCATGTTGGTAACTCCTTTTATAGGCTACATGATTCACCTGGCTACTGTTGTTGTTATGAGTCTTACCTACAATGACATTGGACTGGTAATTGGCAGTTTCTATTGCTCTTGCAATTTCCAGAACTTTTTGCAAATTTAACTTCTTTTCTTGCAGTAACTTCTTTCTAAGCTCTTGCGAGTTACTCCTTACTATAATTTGTTCTATTAACCTGTCTTCTAGATCTCCAAATTCACAAGTTGAAGCTAATTTCTTTAACTTAGTTACAAAAGAATCTATTGTCTCACCTGATTCCTGTGATGCTTCTATGAACTGATAACGTTCAAAGTATTTATTTGCTTGAGGAGCAAAATAATTTGTAAGCCCTTCAATTGCGTCCTGCAATGAATCACCTGTTAAATTCAAAGTATTGAATACTTCCTGAACTTCTAAACCTGCAGTATGAAGTAACAAAGCCTTCTGCTGCTTTTCGTTTATTTTCCCTAGTGCTTCTAAATAAATTTGGAAGCTGCCTATCCACTTTTTCCATCTTGTACCCACTGATTTAGGATCATCACCGATGCTAAAGCTGTCTAACTTTTGGACATCTATCGGCATTTTTGCTGTGATACTAAGAAGTTTAGGCTAGGCTAGGAATTTGGAAGTTCTTTTCTTTTTTTTTTTTTTTACCTTGTAGGCTACTCTTGCATAGACATACCTGTTGCACTTTTACTCTCTAAACCAACCCTTTTTTTTGTGTTAACGCTCCTGACTTGGCACAGCGCTGCTTGGTTTGAGTGTGATGAAGGCATCTAGGTAATTGAGATTCTTCGTTTTCGGGTAGACTTCATCCGTTTGGGGTCGTCGTCTTCCGCTTCTTGGCTAGGAGATTAGGCGTAGGCTATAGGCTCCATTTGGCTGCTACGAGTTCGTCACCTGCGTCGCCAATGTTTTGTCGTCATTATTTTGGGTCTGCTTTAGTTATATGACCATACGACAATTCTTCACTCTTACCTGTAGGTAGAGGGAAAGATGGTGTTTTAGTATTGGATGTAATATTCCATTTCTCGTCGCCAATGTTTTGTCGTCATTATTTTGGGTCTGCTTTAGTTATATGACCATACGACAATTCTTCACTCTTACCTGTAGGTAGAGGGAAAGATGGTGTTTTAGTATTGGATGTAATATTCCATTTCTCGTCGCCGAGGTTCCGGGATGAAGGGCGATAATAAAGCAATATCTTCTTGCTGGTGTTTATTGGCTTAAACTACATTGAAGAAGGCGGGTAGTTGAATATACAAAATACAATAAGCGTATATAATTAAATAACATAACCAAACATATGAGCATCGAAGCTCTGATACACAATAAAGAATCATATCCTGCATACATGAGGTAGAATTTATAAGATCGAAGCCTCTGTGTCGGACTCGATACTAACACAATAATAATTGGTTATACTTATAACATTTACGCATTATGCAACACAGTGCAATAGCTCTGAACTGAACGTGTCTGCGGAGCTAAGATTTCCCGCGCTCGTTACATAACGTCTTGCATACATAACAGTCTCCTCCCCCTTCACCTGTGACAATAAGAAACAAATGTTCCTCACATTTACAAAAATCTAATCTTTCAGGAGGTTTTCCTCTACTCATTCTGTTAGGGAGTACTATAGGTGTGTTCTGAGCTGTGCATGATTTTCCTCTCTATTTACAGTTGGTGGTTGAACATCTAGGTGAGCAGTTTGTACATCTGAGTTATTTAAGTTTGAGGTATTTGAAACTTGTACTTCTGTATTGTTTGTACCAAATGACTGCAACTGATCAACATGACGTTTTACAATCTTTCCACCGACATTAACATCATAATGTAAATTACCTATCTTCCTGACAATTTCTCCTTGTACCCATTTTTCTGGTGTATTGTATGACCTTACCATGACATAACCTGAAGGAGCGAAATGTCTTACATTGGGAAGCTTACTTACTTGATCATAACCTTTCTGTTCTAACTGACTCTGCAAGCTTGGATACATTAGATCTAACTTATTCCTGATCCTCCTCCCCATCAACAAATAAGATGGTGTTACACCCGTAGTATTATGCACGGTTGTTCTATAGGATAATAGGAACTTTGCAATGTGAGATGCTACATTACCAGAATTTGCTTGTCTACACTTCATATTATGTTTGAAAGTTTGAACAAATCTTTCTGCTTCACCATTCGTGGATGGATGATAAGTTGCTGATAATGTATGTTGTATACCATTTACATTCAGAAATTCCTTAAACTCCTGTGAAGTAAACTGTGGGCCATTGTCTGTCACTATTCTTTCTGGCAAACCATGCGTTGCAAAGATTTGTATGAGTGATTTTATAGTTGCTACCGATGAAGTTGTTTGCATTTGGTATAACTTCTGGCCACTTACTATATGCATCTACTAATATTAGATATGAGTATCCTAAAAATGGACCTGCAAAATCTACATGTATACGTTGCCACGGGTATCTGGGTAATTCCCATGGGTGCATCCGTGTTGGTTTTGGATTGTTTTGTTGAAATGCACAATTCATACACTTCTTAACCAAATTTTCAATGTCCCTATCAACACCTGGCCACCAAACATAAGTTCTAGCAATTGACTTTGATCTGACAATACCTTGGTGGTCTGCATGTATTTCTGATAGAACTCTATTCCTTAATGCATTTGGAATCACTACTCTTGATCCTCTCAAAATACATTCTTGTGTTACACTCAATTCATTCCAAATTTCTTTGTATGGTTTACAATTAGCATCTCCTTCACAAATATCTCTGCCGGTTATTAGACTCTGCACTACTTTTGAAAGTACTGGGTCTTTCTTTGTACCTTGTGCTATTTCCTTAGCTGTAATAGGTAAATTATATGCAGAAATCAAAAGAATACTTTCCTCATATTGTTCTGGTGCTTTGTCTACAGGCAATCTCGACAAAGCGTCTGCATTACCCATCTTAGATGTTGGTCTATATTCTATGTTGTAATCATATGCCGCTAATATGATTGCCCAACGTTGTAGTCTTGCAGCTACTAACGTCGGTAAACTTGCCTTTGGACCTAAAATCATCAATAATGGTTTGTGGTCTGTAACTAATGTGAACCTTTTCCTGCCATACAGATACATATGGAACTTTTTCACTCCATACACTAGTGCTAATGCTTCCTTTTCTATTTGTGAGTAATTTCTCTCTGCTTTGTTCAATACCCTAGAGGCAAAAGCTATTGGTTTTTCTGTACCATCTGGCATTACATGTGCTAGTACTGCACCTAATCCTATGTTTGAGGCGTTCACAAACCAACTTTACTGGCAAATCCATTTGATAATGTACTAAGAATGTGGGTGATGTCACTTCTGCTTTGATTCTTTCAAAGCATTTTGACATTCCTTTGTCCAATTCCATTTTACATCTTTGTTCAGCAAATTGTACAATGGGTGTGCAATTGTTGCTAAGTTTTGAATGAAACTACCATAGAAATGTTACTAACCTAAAATGATTGCAATTCCTTGACATTTTCTGGTAACTTTGCTGACTGCACTGCATTTACCTTATCTTGAGTCTTATGAATACCTTTACCATTTACAATAAAGCCTAAATACTCAACCGAGTCAACTTCTAAAATACATTTACTCTGGTTGACCTTGATATTGTGTTCCTTTAGTTTCTTTAGAACTGCACGTAACCTTTCTCTATGCTCTTTTTGTTTTTAGGCCATCTTACTAATATGTCATCAATGAGAAAATGAATACTCCCTGACAATACCTGCCAAATATTTGTTTTTCCATTGTTTGCTGCCATATTGCTGGACTGCTAGCAACACCATAGGGAAGTCTTTTGGACGATACAGCCCTAAATGTGTGGTTTACAGTACATAGCTTTGGGAATTTTCATCCATGGATAGTTGTTGAAATGCTTGTCTAAGATCTATCTTAGAAAATACTGAGCATCCTGACAAAGTTGCAAACATATCTTTAGGATTTGGCAATGGATGTTGTGCTACTTGCAATTGTGGATTAATGTCACCTTGTAATCTCCACATAACCTAACTTGACCGTTGTCCTTAACAATTGGAACTAATGGTGTAGACCAATCTGAATAATCTACCTTTTCCCATGAACCTTCACTTTCTAACCTTCTAATTTCAGTTTCCACAGCTGTTTTCAATGCATATGGAACTGGTCTTGGAGCAGAAAATCTAGGAGTAGCATTCTCCTTTAAAACTAAGACTGCTTGTGCATTCTTTACTGTTCCTACTCTGTCTTCAAATACTTCTTTGTAATCTGATAGAAGATTAGTTAATAATATTTCTTCTGCTGGTTCTTGTTTTGTACCTGTAACCCTTAGAATACTAGGCCAATCTAATTTTATGCATTTTAACCAATCTAATCCTAATAATGTCTGTCCTTGACCCTTGACTATTGTCAATGGTAACTTACCTATCTCTTGATCTTTGTATTGAACTTTCACTTGTGATGAACCAACTACTTCTATGTTTGTACCAGTATAACTTTTGAGCACTTTGCCTGAAGGTCTTATCACTAGGTTAGGTATCGTTTGTGCTACTCTTTCAGAAATTATTGTCACATCTGCAGCTGTGTCTATTTGCATGGGTGTGAGTTTCCCATTTATTTCTATTTGAGCCATAAGACGTTCTTGTGAGTCTTTGTTCACGGAATTAATGTGAAATGCAAATTGTTCTACTTCTGTGGTCTTATGTACACTTTCTTCATTTGAGCTAGAGCAGTCATTTGAATCTACGGTTCTATTGATCTGTTTTGTGGTCTTTTGCTTAGCAAATTTACACTGACTTGTTAAATGACCACGCTTCCTGCAGTTGTTGCACGTCTGACCAGACGCTGGGCACTTATCCCAATCATTGCTATAATGATCTTGTTTACCACATCTAAAGCACGATTTCTTTTGAGGTTTTTGTGTCCCTATGTGACCTTGACTTTTCTGTGAGTATGCATTAGGTTTAACCTTGTTATACTTGAATATACCTGGGCTAGGCTTACTCGTTTCATTTGTTTGCCCTTTCTTTGCATGTTGGTAACTCCTTTTATAGGCTACATGATTCACCTGGCTACTGTTGTTGTTATGAGTCTTACCTACAATGACATTGGACTGGTAATTGGCAGTTTCTATTGCTCTTCGCAATTTCCAGAACTTTTTGCAAATTTAATTTAACTTCTTTTCTTGCAGTAACTTCTTTCTAAGCTCTTGCGAGTTACTCCTTACTATAATTTTGGTTCTATTTAACCTGTCTTCTAGATCTCCAAATTCACAAGTTGAAGCTAATTTCTTTAACTTAGTTACAAAAGAATCTATTGTCTCACCTGATTCCTGTGATGCTTCTATGAACTGATAACGTTCAAAGTATTTATTTGCTTGAGGAGCAAAATAATTTGTAAGCCCTTCAATTGCGTCCTGCAATGAATCACCTGTTAAATTCAAAGTATTGAATACTTCCTGAACTTCTAAACCTGCAGTATGAAGTAACAAAGCCTTCTGCTGCTTTTCGTTTATTTTCCCTAGTGCTTCTAAATAAATTTGGAAGCTGCCTATCCACTTTTTCCATCTTGTACCCACTGATTTAGGATCATCACCGATGCTAAAGCTGTCTAACTTTTGGACATCTATCGGCATTTTTGCTGTGATACTAAGAAGTTTAGGCTAGGCTAGGAATTTGGAAGTTCTTTTCTTTTTTTTTTTTTTTACCTTGTAGGCTACTCTTGCATAGACATACCTGTTGCACTTTTACTCTCTAAACCAACCCTTTTTTTGTGTTAACGCTCCTGACTTGGCACAGCGCTGCTTGGTTTGAGTGTGATGAAGGCATCTAGGTAATTGAGATTCTTCGTTTTCGGGTAGACTTCATCCGTTTGGGGTCGTCGTCTTCCGCTTCTTGGCTAGGAGATTAGGCGTAGGCCTATAGGCTCCATTTGGCTGCTACGAGTTCTCACCTGCGTCGCCAATGTTTGTCGTCATTATTTTGGGTCTGCTTTAGTTATATGACCATATGACAATTCTTCACTCTTACCTGTAGGTAGAGGGAAAGATGGTGTTTTAGTATTGGATGTAATATTCCATTTCTCGTCGCCAATGTTTTGTCGTCATTATTTGGGTCTGCTTTAGTTATATGACCATACGACAATTCTTCACTCTTACCTGTAGGTAGAGGGAAAGATGGTGTTTTAGTATTGGGATGTAATATTCCATTTCTCGTCGCCGAGGTTCCGGGATGAAGGGCGATAATAAAGCAATATCTTCTTGCTGGTGTTTATTGGCTTAAAACTACATTGAAGAAGGCGGGTAGTTGAATATAAAATACAATAAGCGTATATAATAAAGAATCATACAAAACAATATGAGCATCGAAGCTCTATACACAATAAAGAATCATATCCTGCATACATGAGGTAGAATTTATAAGATCGAAGCCTCTGTGTCAGACTCGATACTAACACAATAATAATTGGATTATACTTATAACATTTACGCCATTATTGCAACACAGTGCAATAGCTCTGAACTAACCCGTGTCTGCGGAGCTAAGATTTCCCGCGCTCGTTACATAACGTCTTGCATACATAACAATTTCCCTCCGTCACTATCCCATAAGTAGCATATAAAACACTTTCCATTTACTTGAACATATAGTAAATATTAAAAACAGCAATATACGGAATATATAATCATATAAAATAATGTACCCTTTCAGATATGGGAAATAAGTCTAGTAGTGAACTGTCAGCCGACGAAGTAGCCACTCAAGTCAGACACCATTACTATTATGGTGTTGGAGCCCCAAACTCATTTATTAGGAGGGTGAAAACGGGTCATGACCATGAAGCAGGAGAAGAAAAAGAAGAAGTAGCAGGAGATGCAACAACTCCCACTGCCAACCCCCAACCAACTCCGCCACCACCCACTACTGAAGGAAAACGATCAACCCGGTGAAGGTATGTAATACCCCAATGGGTTATTATATTTATTTAATAACAGTTCCTGATTCCATAGAAACACGCACTCTTTTTTCTCTGTTTCCCTGTTTTTAGTTTCAAATGTATTGTGGGCATAGTAAAAACACGTATTTAATTATTCATAAGGATTTATTGACCACATAAAAGACAGTGTACAAATCCAATACTGTCAGACCGCCGCCTCAGGACGCATCCCAATATAACGTTCTAGTGTATCCTTATGATAACCCGAATGATTCCGAAATGTGTTAAGAGGAAACGACTAAAACGTCTTAGCAATTTATCACCGACACTCACAGCTCATCCTGAAATAAGTAAAATTAGTTATATGATTCAAGGTGTATGATACATATATAGAATATATCCTTAATAGAATGTAAATGGGGTAATATAAAAATCAAAGAAAAATATGCATCTACCTTAGTTGTTTAAGATGCGGAGACATTCCTTGTACGCAATAGCACGTTTGACCCCCGACCTCCAATGTGAACATTTAAACTTTTTCAAATATTTAAAATAATATCCCGTTATCCTTTTATCATTACCACTCAAACGAGTGAATGCGAATACATTTTGTATTAAGGATAAAACTGTTTTCACACCTCGGTGACTCACGCAATGATAAAAAAAAACTAACGTAAAGACCGCACTTGTACGATTTATCGGGTTGTATTTGTTTTATTAGTTGATAGAGGTTATATTCGGGATGCGCATATATAAATTTAGAGAAGTCATTCGAATAAACTTTCGGATTTATACCGTAACTATCAAAAAAGAAGATTATATTTCTAGGTGATTTTTCCACGTAAAAAGATACCCAATGACCAACAATATTAATATTCCATTTTCTGTCAATGTCAATAATCCTACTTCATCCGAAGCGAACACACCTAAATATTTAACCCGGTCACCGAGTGAACCTTTTAAACTTATTTCAATTTCTTTTGTGTCCCTTCCATTTAACCTCTAGCATCACACTGAATAACTCTATCCGCATCCACCGTTAAAATACCCTTGGTATTCCCGAAAAGTAAAATAATGCAAGGGTTAGGCGTAGCTGTACCCAGCCTGCTCGATATTTGCAGGTTTTCCGGAATTTCCACTGGCATGGAATCTTCAACATCTTCCACCACAAAATTAAAGCAGTAAATAGCTCTACCATTTTTAAAACTATCATAAGTGATCAGATTATCACCGCCACCCCTATACTTTTCTGCATCTTGTGATATAATTGCACGATGGTATTAGGGAAAGCACATTGAATATTATATACAGTATTCCCATTAACGGTAATATGTATATTACTTATATCGAAAGATTGAAAATATAGGCTATTGGCAGCATAATCACCTGAAAATGTTTCCATATCAATCATAGCAAATGTGATTTTTTCAGGTATACAACTGTTAAAAGGCTGATCAATTAAAATTGAATTTTCATTTTGCCAAATAACGTATGTCTTGTATAAAGTCTTATCAAATATATATTGTATAGGATTAACTGGTATCGCCTCATTGAAAGCCGACATTGCGTTATAATGTGGGGTAACTCTATCGATCCATAATTTAGCCTTTTCTATATTCACCACATTTAAATGTCCGTCTGTGTGGGCGCCCATAACCCACTTATTATTCGCTAATTCGAGTCTAAGTCTCAAGTCTATAGTCGCTATATCCAAAAGAAGTGGAAAATATGTATGCAAGCCACTCGTTTTAATGTCATTCATAACTTTCGTCTCCCACCTGCTGGTTTGACAGAAGGTATTGGCAGTAAATTGTCGAGTTACCCCGTGTGTTACATGATAGTCATCGTATAAAAATCCCGCCCGACCGGTGGTAGGTAATGCCGAGGGTTTTATCATTTTCAGCATTTTGATATATGATTGATAGTTAAATACCGGACAGGATTCCACCAACTTTTCATTCAAGAAAACAGAGGCGGATTTAAATAATGTATTACTTAGACCATTAACGACAGACACGTGGTCACCATCCGCTAATTGGGCGCCAGCTCTATCTATTGTGATATATAATTCTAAAGCTATACTTGACAAATCAAAGAAAGAACCTGCCACCCCATTAACGCGAAATTCTTTATATTTATCAGTTAGCACTTGATTTACGGAAATATTGCAAGGTGTAAAATCCAGTCTTTCCTTTGAATTAATTGAAGTTTCAATAATTCTCCGTCTATTAACATTCGGGAACAATTCTGATATACCTGCAATATACGATAAAACAGGAACTTGATTACCAGTTCCAATATGTTAGGAACTACGCTAGCCATATTTTGTGTCTATATATAATTTTTAGATGAAGGGTAAAACGAGTGCATACCCGCCAAATGTCAATTGATGAATGAGTTACAAAAGATCGTATACGTCCTTATTATATTTACTCCTAGATTTAACGTGTGTACCCTTCCTCTTCCTACGTTTTTTCTTTCCTCCCACACTCGACCGTCTAACTAATCATTTTACCGTTTTCTTCCGCCTCATTCTTCTTCTTCCAGTACCGCTTAGGGGAATTTAGGGTTGACCACTAACTTTGTTCCTATTGTATGGATGTTCATGAAAATTGTGGGGTTCTTTTATCACATGAAGGTCATGTGTCAGCCAAAGTTTCATTACCCTAGGACAAAAATTGGCCAAGTTATAGAAAAAAAAAAAAATGAATTTTTTCATTTCATTCATAGTAATAACTGGAAAACTACCAGAGCCTTTCCCATAAGAAAAGTTAAATTTATCCATATCTGACATTAAATCATCCAGTGATCATTACTCTCACTGTAGTATGATTGCAAAAGAAGTATTATTCCCAGGAATACGTGTTTAGTAGTGGCCACTAATTGTGTCACCTGCAACACCACGTATATGGACTTATAAAACAAGTGGAGTCGATTTGGGTTCAGGGTGGTCACGCCCCCTTTTGGGGGTTTGGGGGGTTGCCCCGCCCCTTTTTGGGGGTTTAGGGGGTTGCCCCACCCCTTTTTAGGCCTCACGTACAAATATAAGCTTATCAGGAGGGGGGAGGGGGTGTGATTAGAAAAGTGGAGTCTATATGGGGTCTTTTCCTTTACTAATTCCCCTTCGGTTTACATATATGAAAACATAATTTTTCCAAGGTAGAGCGAATTCGATTTTACAGGACATTTGTAACTTGCTCCATATCACCTAAATACGCCCGCTTGATATGAGCAATTTTATATCATTTCTGACATCGAAATACCAGCAATTAAGAATTCTAGTTTCATGTTGATCTTAAAATATGTGATTCAGGATTTTAAGCTGAAGATTTTAAAAGGGGAATTGTTTTTTTTTTCTGTCAGCAATCATTAATGATGTCTGAATTCTTTCTCATTTCCTACTTCTCTCTCTCTCTCTCTCTCTCTCTCTCTCTCTCTCTCTCTCTCTCTCTCTGTTGCTTC
>NC_061110.1:34728877-34741377 GCF_015104395.2 Macrobrachium nipponense | reverse complement strand
AGTAAATGTTAGTTTGGATGCTGAGAGCTGAATGCTCTCATGAGTAGTTTGGTTGAAACAATGCCACGTTGATTTTTTAAATCTAAATGCAGTAGTCATTACGGTGATAACACTTTTCATAAAGTCTCTCGCCTTTAAGAAGCAGGTACATTTCTCGGTCCTTAATGCCAGAACTTACCCTTATTGTGATAAAACACTCTCATTAACTGGACAGTTACATGGAGTAATTTTAAGAGTAAATTAGCTTATATATATCACACTTTGGTGTGAATCTTTTAACAAAAAAGAAATACCTGGGATATCAATCATTCAAGTAACAATATATGAAAATACAAAGTGATTTACAAGCGGGTTTATTAATATCCTCATCTTTTTTCGGGAAAATATGAAATTGGAATATAATAAAGCTAAGATCAAAAATAACAAAATATTTCTATTTTGCAATAATTTTAACGGAAAACTCATTCGCTTAAAAGCGTTTTAGAATCCTATATCAGAAACAATAATTGACTGCAAACTTAATCAGTAAATATGTGGAGAATAATTTATTACTTCACAATATCCTGATTTTGCACAGGGGTCCAGAGAAAAGAGCAACTTATAAAAATATTCTCTATTTTATCCTGGATCCATAAGTACGGCCTCGGTTGTTGTGTGACTGCGCTATTGCAAAGAATAAACACTACTCGCTTCTTGTCAAGATAATTATATTATTCACCGTAACCGGTCAATCGTAAATGCAAATCCCAGGCTTGAATATTAATACATATTTTATTGTCTCTGAAGTGGTTCATTTTGGTTCAGGAAAAGTGTAAGACCAATACGAAATCATATTAACTGGTACTAAAATATTGGGGGTCGTCCTATCTACCTAATAAACATTTAATTCCATTATATTATCTATATATATATATATATATATATATTATATATATATATATATATATATATATATATATATATATATATATACATATACATATATATATATATATATATATATAAATATATATATATTAGATGATATATATATATATATATATATATATATATATAATATATATTACATATATATATATATATATATATTATATATATACTATATATATATATATCTATATATATATATATATATATATATAGTATCTATATATATATATGAACAAAGTTACTGCCAAGAAGGAAAATAGAAACACTAGAGAAGCTAAGTACTTTCGTCTTATTATGAAGACATGTGAACATTTCATGATAATAAGACAAAGGTACTTAGCATCTCCAGTATTTCTATTTTCCTTCGTAGCTGTAACTTTGTTCTAATAATCATCACGTATTTTTTATTTCGTCGTGATTTCAAATCAAACATATATATGTATGTATGTATATGTGTATATAGATATATATATATATATGTATATAGATATATATATATAATATATATATATATATATATATATATATATATATATATATATATATATATATATATATATATATATATATAGTGAAGCCTTAAACCACCCCGACACCGGTGTCGGATTGGTTTAAGGCTTCACTGGCAGTCCTGGAATTGAGAGGTCGCTGGTTCGCACCTGTCGATCGTCAATTCTATTATCACTTAATAAATTCCCACTGAAGGCATCGGTTAAGCAGATAGAAAATATATTCATTCCGAGGTAGAGCGAATTAGATATTAAAGGGCATTTGTAGTTCGATATATATATATGTTATGCCTAGGGTTATAATTTAATGATATATTGCCAATATGTTTGCAGTGACCTATTGGAATGTGGAGAAGCAATGACCCGAGAAAAGCTGATCAATGGTTTCTGTAGGTGGCGTGAGATAAAACTGCATAGAAAGACAAGTCAATGTACGACAGTTTATGAACTCTTCTCAAAGTGCCTTTGGGAAAACTGGTTGCAGCCAGTAATGTGAGGCGGTAACGAAATGTGCATTCGTATGTGCGTGTGCGCCTCTTCCTTTTAAAATGTATGATACACAAGTCTATGGGGGATTTTGATAGAGGCGTCTTTGGAAGAAAGACAAGATGTCGTGGTGCTCTCCAAAAGTGTTTATAATATAGTGTGTTAAATATTCTGGCTGCTTGGGTGAGTTTTGAACTGTTTTAGCCAAAGAGTGGCTTGTGACCTGTTTAACATTTTTATGGGAATATTCAATCTTTAATCTCTGATTGTTAAACTTGTGTGTGTACTTACGGGGTGTTCTTATGTCTTTGAAACAGACGGTTCTGGCAAGGAACTATGAGGGGACCGAGGGAGTCCCGATGGATAATAGACATTTTGGTGTGACTATTTACTGTTTAGACATTTTGATAGTGGGGTAACTTGAATTAAGTTAGTCTGTGAGACCTAATTGTTTTGCTGTTTTTTCGTTGTTAATAAATGTTTATTTTATAATGCAACTCTCTCATTTTGACTACCTGTTAGAGTGGAGAGAAAGAGGTGAAGAGAGAGAGAGAGAGAGAGAGGTATCGCTGTTAGAGAGAGCGAGAGAGAGAGAGAGTGGTCGCTTGGCGAGAGAGAGAGAAAGAGAAGGTCGCGAGCTGTTGGTTGTTTAGAGAGATTGTGTATGCCTGACGCTCGGAGTTACACGTTTACCAAATGAATAATGAGGTTCATAACCTCATTACAGCTGGTGGCTGGCGGTGAAAAAACGGTATAAAAGGTTTTTTTTATGCCTGGGAACGCCAATGAAGAGATAGGTGACCAGTTAAATGTAGAGGGGATTGTTAGATCTCAGTTGCTAAGTGAAAGGGGTAGAGAAATATCCATCCTTGGGATGTGGGCTGAGGAAAGAAATTCTATTAGAGTCTTCAAATTTGCCCGTACCAAGATCCTCCAGGGCGTGAGAATGACTCAGTCTGGTTTGTGAGTGAGTGTTTGCCAGGTGCCTTCTTGCCGAGCGTGTTTGCTTTGTGCTGACGAGATTCGCGTATTCTACGCAGATTCTGGGGGTAGTTTTCTCTTATTTTGAACATGTAAGTGTTACTATGTGTTTTTTTTTAATCCTGGGGGCTTTTTTGAGACGGGTTTAAGAGGTCAAAAATTTTTTTTTCCTTTCCCCATAGTAGCAAAGTGACATATTTTCTTTATTTGCGCGTGTTTAGAATAGACATATTCGTCTTTGTTCAAAATATGAGGGTGTATAAAGATGTTTTTTATGCATGCGAACTGTGCTTGGATAGCATATTTCGCTTGGAGAGAAAGCGCCCACCATTTCCTACGGGCTTAGCAGATTTCTGCTAACCGGCGCAGGAAGGCATTGCATGGAGGGTACTAATGGTCTGCCTCGGGGATATTGCAAGGAGATGGGTACTAGTGTATACCTTGCGGGGTCAGTCAGACACCGTTCAAGGGGGGTGTTCTAACGGGAGAGAGAAACTTTTTTTTTCTCATTGTGGGTGAACTCCTCCTTCCTTTTTTTTAATTGTCGGGGTGTCGAGAGACGAATTTGCCCTTGAAAGTGATTTTTCAATACCAGGACATCAGCTGATTGATTAGTTGATGAAGTGAAATGCCCGTAGAGTTTCTTTTAGAAAAGAGATTTCCTTTCTCTTGGATGATGAGAAAAGGAAATAGAAAGAGATTTTCTTTCTCGTGAATGAAGAGAAAAGAGAATTGAAATACATTGTATGGGTGTATGTTTTCCTTATGCCTTGGAAGACACAAAATGGGGAGACACAGATTATTATTTTTTTTATTGTGTTGGAAAAATTACCTTGAAAGTGGTAAATGGTGATGCCCGATGCCGTGGATGGTGTTGGTTTTGGGTGTGGCAATGGTGGTGTATGCTGGAGAAATTGTGTGTCATGGGGGTCAGCATAACTAGTGTAAGCTATTTGAATTACACCCTTACTTGAGATCTTTGCAAGAGAATTGTTAGTATGGAGAGTTATTATTATTATTAATAATTGTTATTGTTTGAGATGTGTCACGGGAGGGTTGCTTAAGTATAATTATCATTACTTGAGATTTGTTTTACGAGAGATTTAAGATATTTCATGGGGGATTATTTTATAATTATTGCAGATAATTATTCATGGAGAATTATTACAATGAATTAATGGGAGAAATCTTGGGGTTAATTATTTGTTGAGTTTTTGTAACCTTGGAGAATATTTCAGTCATTCATGAGTGATGAGTTTTGCTGAATCTTGATGAATCTGACTGAATCTAGGTGAATTCTGTTGAATCTTGCTGAACTTTTGGTGAATTTTGTGCTGAATTTTGTACTTAACTTTTGGAGAATTGATAAGCATTAACATTGGTGATGTTTTTTTATGCTAATACTAGTGATTTTGCGATAATGATATTTCTGATACTGATTTTTTATATACTAATACGTGGGTGCTGTAATGCTATCAAGGTTGGTGAAATCTTTTATGAATTTGGGGAGGAACTAACAACACATTATTTTAGTTTTTTTTTTTTCCTTTTTTTTATGAGTTCAGCAGATAATTGCTTGACATCTAGTGAGTCACGGGAGATAGTTAACAATACTGTAGATTCTTCTTGTCTCCTTTTTTGGAAGTTAGCCATCGCTGACCCAAGTATTTGTATCATGGGTGAATTTGAATTTGTTTTTTTCTCCAGTTGGTGTGAATATTTTTTAATATCTCAGTTCGTGACTTAGAGTCATTATTCGGGAACGTGTTTGTGTTTCGGCTATTTGATGCTGCAGTGAGATTTACGGGAGAATTTCTTGCATGGTTTTGAATGCATACGTAATGGCACTACATTTTTTCTCTGGATATTTGTGTTCCAGAAATTGTGAGTTTTCTTGCACAATACCTTTGTTGTATTTGTGACAACTTTGTGAAAGATAGGAAACTTGGTTAAGTTTTCTAGTGGCCTATGCCGTAGTGCATTTGGAGAAGTCTTGGCTTAGATACTTTGAATTTGGAGTTCTGTTATAATGAGTTGTGGCACATTGGTGATTTTTTCTAGAATTTTCTAGACAGTTTTTATTTGCCGAGTTTTTGCCCTTTTTCAGCAATTATGCTAAGGAGAGAGTTTTATAATTTTTTACTATAACATTGAGTTATTCCCTGGAGAATTGAGATATATTATTTGGAGATATAATTGGAGGTATATTATTTTGGAGTTATAATTTGAGATATAATATATTGGAGATATATTTTTGGCCATTTTTTATATTTACCAATGGTGATGAGAGCTATGTTTAGTTCAATTATTTTGCAGCCATCTTTGTTGCAAATGGAGACACATATTTGGAGATTATGGGGCAATATTTGTGAGTGTGTGAGTTAGATGCTTTGAGTGCACATTTTTTTGGAGATAGGATTTCATTATTTTATATTCCTTTTTGGAGATATATTTTTTGGAGCCTTGTTTTATTCCACATGGAGTATTGGGGAAATAGAGGTAAATATTTTTTTTTATTTGCCGAAATAGAGGTGATTATTCTTTATTCCTCGAGTGGTGTTTTTTTTTTTTTTTATTAATATATGGCTATCAGAGAAATAAGAGGGAATATGTGGATGTGGTTTTTAACCAAATGGAGGAAATATTTTATAACCAGAGTGGTGTTCTTATTAATATGATGTCACATATTTATGTATGGAGGTGGAATTAATCTTTGGCGGGTGACTCTTTTTTTTGTGGTTATGGGTGTTTTGTCTTTTCGAGCAAAGAGAAGATTTCTGTGGTTCTTTCTCTTTGGTTTTGTGACTATTTGAAGGCGAGTGACATTACTGCATTATGAGTCCTACGGAGATGTGTGCATTTTTTATGTTCACAAGTGTATTATTTTTGGAGGCATATAATTATCCCGGATAGGTGATAATTCATATAATTGGGCAGAGTCATGTTGAGAGTTAAGTCTTCGAGACAGTCTTTGAACACATTAGTCATATCCTGGAGTTAATTTTGTGAAATGTGTCAGTTAGACCTTTTTCTATAGAATCATGAGTTTTCCAAACTTGTGTGTCTGACTAGACATTTTTTATGCTGCTGTTTGAGCTTACGTCCGCAGGTGGATTTTTCTGCTGACAAGCGCTGTGTGCTGACTCTTTTCCTCTGATGGTGATTGATCAGAATTTTTGCAATATCTGGAAAAGTTGACAATAGCATTTCACGAAAGCGCATGTGTGAGAGTTTGCCTTATGGCCGAGTTGGTCGATAAAGTTGCGATGTCGAGAAATTCCGTAACTTTATATGGGGCATTTCTTGGGAAAAATGTGGGAATTATGTATGTTATGCATATGTATATTATGTATTTTGTGATTGGGGAAATCTAATTGTGATTATCCTTTTTTTTTTGTTATTTTTCTTCCTTTTCCTATGAGAGATGTAATTGGGGATTGAGCTTAAATAGCATTTCCTTTTGGACGGGAGATGTAATTTATCGGGAGATGTAATTTATCGGGAGTTGTTATTCACATAAATAGGAGTTTGACATTAAGTTTCATTGTAATTAATTGTATGAGCAGTAAAGGGGTTTTTGCTGTTAAACATTGGAGATTTTTACTGATTTTGTGGGTTGTTCAGATATCAGAGCTTGAGAGAACATTTTTTGGGTATGGGCTTTATGCGTGATTTTTTTTCCCTTGGGCTCATTACGATTTTTTCTTTTTTTATGAGAACATTCGAGTTTGAAATGTGAGTGCAGAATTCCGTGGAGTTGCTGTGAGTTTGAGTTGTGTGTGTGCTGATGTGTGAGTTTGGAGAATTGAATTGGAGAACTTGATGTTTTTTTTTTTTTTCTTTGAGAGTTATGATAATGACTTATGATCTAGTAGTCTTATTAAAGGGAGTTAATTGGGAGACGTTCAGTTAGTATTTCTGACTCTTTGAGATCATTGTTTGATAGAAGTAGTATGTCTGGGGTTAATTCTTTTTCGATTGACCAGTGACTTAACTGACATACTAACACACCAAAAGTCGTCCCCAACGCTAGCAAGACGTCCACCAGCCGTGCAGAGAGTGTTGCTGTCGTTTTGTCCAGGGTGATTACAAGAGTTTCCACGATGGTGATCACGAGAGTTCTACAGCATGTCTTTTGGGGATCTGCAGAAGTCGTGAGAAGTCTTCTACAATGACGGAGGCATTCCGTCTTCCTACAGTCTGCTACAGTAAAGCAGCTAGTTGCAGACAAGCAAAGAGGGATATTCAAGAATCCATAATGAGAAAAATTCTAGTGTTATTTGGAGATAAAAGCGCAACAGACTTTATTTTATAATGCCAGAGACGTGCAGTTATTACTTATATTTTATTTTAAGCCGGCCAATGTGTTTTATATTATATAAGCTATTTTGTTGACCATTTTGCTAGGCGGGAGCTAGCATTGGTTAGTGGCCAAGCTGTATTACGCCTAGGGTTATAATTTAATGATATATTGCCAATATGTTCGCCGTGACCTATTGGAATGTGGAGAAGCAACGACCCGAGAAAAGCTGATCAATGGTTTCTGTAGGTGGCGTGAGATAAAACTGCATAGAAAGACAAGTCAATGTACGACAGTTTATGAACTCTTCTCAAAGTGCCTTTGGGAAAACTGGATGCAGCCAGTAATGTGAGGCGGTAACGAAATGTGCATTCGTATGTGCATGTGCGCCTCTTCCTTTTAAAATGTATGATACACAAGTCTATGGGGGATTTTGATAGAGGCGTCTTTGGAAGAAAGACAAGATGTCATGGTGCTCTCCGAAAGTGTTTATAATAGTGTGTTAAATATTCTGGCTGCTTGGGTGAGTTTTGAACTGTTTTAGCCAAAGAGTGGCTTGTGACCTGTTTAACATTTTTATGGGAATATTCAATCTTTAATCTCTGATTGTTAAACTTGTGTGTGTACTTACGGGGTGTTCTTATGTCTTTGAAACAGACGGTTCTGGCAAGGAACTATGAGGGGACCGAGGGAGTCCCGATGGATAATATACATTTTGGTGTGACTATTTACTGTTTAGACATTTTGATAGTGGGGTAACTTGAATTAAGTTAGTCTGTGAGACCTAATTGTTTTGCTGTTTTTTCTTTGTTAATAATGTTTATTTTATAATGCAACTCTCTCATTTTGACTACCTGTTAGAGTGGAGAGAAAGAGGTGAAGGGAGAGAGAGAGAGGTATCGCTGTTAAAGAGAGAGAGAGAGGTATCGCTGTTAAAGAGAGAGAGAGAGATAGAGCGGTAGCTTGGCGAGAGAGAGAGAAAGAGAAGGTCGCGAGCCGTTGGTTGTTTAGAGAGATTGTGTATGCCTGATGCTCGGTGTTACACGTTTACCAAATGCATAATGAGGTTCATAAGCTCATTACATATATATATATATATATATATATATATATATATATATATATATATATATATATATATATATATATATATATATATATATATATATATATATATATACTATATATATATATATATATAATATATATATATATATATATGTATATATATATATATATATATATATATATATATATATATATATATATATATCTATATATATATATATATATATATATATATATATATATATATATATATGTATATATATATATATATATATATATATATTATATAATATATATATATATATATAATATATATATATATATATATATATATATATGTATATATATATATATATTTATATATATACATATATACATATCAATTCAAGCTACAAATGTCCTTTAATATCTAAATTCACTTTACTCCCAAATGATATATTTTCATATATGTACCGAAGGGGAATTTTTTAGTTGATATAATTTCGTCCCCCCATGGGATCGAACCACCGTCCAAGTGGACGGGGACGAAATCAGGACAGTCAGTGACGCTATCCAAACAGCCAACAGAGACGCTTGGACAGCGTCACTGACTGTCCTGATTTCGTCCCCGCCACTTGGACGGTGGTTCGATCCCATTGGTGGGGGGACCGAATTATTTATCCAAACATAAAAAAATTCCCCTTCGGTACATATATGAAAATATATCATTTGGGAGGTAAAGTGAATTTAGATATTAAAGGACATTTGTAGCTTGAATTGATATATAAATGGATCACGGTTCGATGTGATAATTATTCATATACATATATACATATATATATGCGTTAGTAAATAAAGACAAAAGCCACGGAAGAAAGTGAAATGAAAGAGTAATGCTAGGCCTCTCGACTCAGTACGAGTGCTTATCTTGTGAAAAATGCGTAACATTTGCGTACAGTAGAATAGATGGAAGTTTAGTTATCCAGAGAAAAAAAAGTATTTCGGAATAAGTTTGAGTCATGCGTTACTATGTTAATCTTCGTTGTAATTATGATTTAAAAAAATTGTTTTGCCCGCTTCAATGCCATTTCTTTTGAAGTCGTGTACCATTTGATACTATTAGAAATATAAATGTTAATGTTTCTAGCCCATTACTTTTAACGTGCATACACCCATCTTAGAAGGGTAAACTACAATGATTTTCCACTTCCATAGAAAATGGCATGTTACGACTATTCATTTAATCTACCAAAATGTATTATTTTTTTTCTTTTTCGTTTCCCTATATATACATGAAAGGCCATCAGTATATAAAAGCACACGTGCTTATAAATACTATTACTTGATACTGTGACAGAGTAAAATTCCATACTGGGGATAAAAAATTCCCATCGACCAAACCATGATGCAATATTTGTTTTAGCATCTGTATTCAAGTGATCCAGTGAAGATAGCACTTACGCAGTCAACTGAGAAATGAATGACAAATTTAGGTGACAAAAGACCAGGAAATCGTGAAAGGGTTTTTTTTTTTTATAAAAATGCAAGAAAATTTTAATATCTATATCAAATAGATAAGGAATAAAGGCCCTTATTGATATAAATGAATACCTCTTTCCGACAATATGAGCATTCATATTCATTCATGACGGTTGTCCGTCAAAGTTAAAAGGTATCTCACCCAAATGAAATTACACGCGCATAGAAACATAAAACATGACTATGATGGCGTTTAGAACAGAATAAGATGCGATCAGAAAGGTAAGGGCGGAATTTTAGCCGACAGTAAAAAAAATAAAAAATAAAATAAAAAGACATCAAAACAATCAGTTCATTTGCCTGGGAAAAGTCAAAGAAGCAAAGGCAGCAAGGCCAATAAAAGTGAATATATGACGATATCATTGGATGAATATGTGATAGCTGCGGAAAAGTGCCCTGCGGAGCAAACATTTCAGTGATTCGTCTTACCAGAGTTTGAAGTCTTCGCTTCCTTCGCCGAATTCCTTCTTTGCCCTCGGTCAATTTTCCTCTCTTCGTGTTCGCTTAGGGTAGCTCATCATTTTGGCCTTCACTTTCAGAGAAAAAAAAAAGTAAAAGAAAATTAATATAACGTTAATGCATGGAATGCCGAAAACTAAAGCAGTCTTTTATCAAATAACGATTATTTATCGGTCAAAAATAGTAATAATTTTCTTCAATGATGAATGAAAGACATGAACTGAGGGAACTTTTAACAGTTTAGGAATATGAAAACTGCGATACAAAGAAACTCTCTTAGTAATACTATGGCGGTTAAAAAAACAAAAACACAGACATGCACACAAATAATCTCGTCTCTTCAAACAGATTGGAATAAAAAGAAAATGGAAAGCAGAAAGGTTAAGAAGAAATATAGCGAATGCTATAGAAACCTGAAGCATTCTGATGAAGAAATGTTAACTCGGACCAGTTATCAAAGTTACTTAACGAATCCTTTTGACAGAAATTCATGGTAAAGAGTTGGTCTGTAATGATTTCTACGAAAACATTTATGCTGACAGTTTAAAAATCAAACCACTTCAGAGAAGTGACTCTCAGTTTTATTGGTAAACCTTACCTATGATATTCCATACATTTATAGATTTAAGAAAAAATGTAAACCATCCAAAAGTGTAAATTGAACTACTTTATGATTCTTCCCGTGATGAAAATAATTTTAGATATTGGGAGTAAAATTTACTTCATGAGGCGGTATTTACACAAAAAAAAAATCAATAGATAAACAAATAAATAATTATAGTACAAATTGATATTGTTGCACGTGACCCTATTTCTTAAATCCCATAACTCGCCTGGCTTTGGATCCGGACGCGGTAACACCAACCACTATTGAAGCAGCTTCACTCGGGCACTTTTCTCACTACCTTTTTTGGTCGTAGTTATAAAACCGGACGAAGGCCATGTTGTCACCTTCAGCCGAAGATCGGCACATTTGACTGGAAAGCAAGAGCAGCCTATCGAAGACGGATCTAAACGACGATGATATAATTTAAACCGGTACTATAATTAAAACTTAGCGAACCTGTGCTATTAAAGTTAATGTACAATACATTTTCTAAGAACGATTTATTCTTTTAAATTCATTAATATGAATTAACAGTAGTTATCAGTGCGAGTATAAGGTTAATCCTTATCAGGCTTCCGTCTTTTTCAGCGAAATCTACTGTCATCTGATATCTGTGAGCTGAAAATCCCAAAATATAAACATACGAAATTGACAATATTAACATTATTACTTGTTTAAATGTAAAGTGACTGCTGTCTTGAGTGAGATAGATGCATCTGCCACACAACCTGACCACCATAAATTTGGTGTCATTACTTTCGACATAGCATCAGAATGAGAAAAGATGGTCTTTACAACATCCGTACAATGTCTGTAACATATATATATATATATATATATATATATATATATATATATATATATATATATATATATATATATATATATATGTATATATATATATGGATAATCACTTTAGCACGTGATTCGTTTATCACACACATCCACAGGTGAAAAATAATAGACAGGGTGTAGGTCCTGACCGGTTCCGGCTTTATTTTCAAGCTATTGACAAAGGACTGATACATAGTATTAGAAGTCACAAGTATATATGTTACAGAGACAGTACTGACGAACATACACACAACCGTTTGAGACTGCAGATCCACCCACAGGCAGTTGTCAAGGTAGGAGTGGCTTTCAAAAATCATTTGGCTAAAATTTACAATAAATTTTCAAGGGATACTACCGATTAGGGTACCCACCAGACAACAAGTCCACACCTGACAGGTGTCAGGGAGGCGGGGTTGGACATCACATTACCACTACTGCCCCCTTACTGTGTTTACAAATACAATAATTCTACTATACATTTTAAGGCCGTGTCCAATTGATTTTCGTTGCTAAAATCCTACCAAAACATCGGATATGGGTCACATTTTGGAAATAGGTATTTGAAGCCACAGCCTAATTGGCAAAAATATGCAGTAATGTCTAATGTGAATAATAAAAGCACTTACCAGAGTAAATATAAGAAATTGAAAGGGTAACTTAGCTAAATTTAGACGCACTCAGACAAAGGCTAGTTGTGACGTGTACTATGACATCAGACGTAATACCCAGTAAACTTTCCATTCACAATAGTAAACACACCGATAACAGGAGGAGGACAGCAGAGCATTCATACGTCAAAGCCAATCTG
>NC_061110.1:34718877-34723877 GCF_015104395.2 Macrobrachium nipponense | reverse complement strand
AATATAATGGATTTAAGGACTCATCATTTACTCTTTTCAAATTTCCCTATAGAAAAGTCCGGAATAAGGTCGGCTCTCAGGCATTGGGAATAATGAATTAAATGTTGTGGGCGTAACTCATGTACAGTACAAGGTCGGTAAGCGCACGTTTGCTGATACCTTTGTCGTTGTACAAAACATTAATATGTATCCCGCAGTAATTATCGGATACCCGTCTATGGGCACTCAAAATATTATCTTAGCACCGCAAAACACGGCGTGTATATCAAAGGGAAATTCTATAGGTCTTCTAATACCCTAAAATCTGTTTTAGATAATAAAGAGACAGACAGAGTTGTCACTTACATTACGGAACCAATCACCTGTCTCATGAACCAAGAAATAATACAGGCAACCCAACAGAACTCTCGCTCACCCGTAATATCAGCTTGCACGCAAACTCTCGAGCCTAACGTACTTCAAATATATTAGTGCGTGTAAAAAGAACCTTGCCAGGATCTGAAACATTAATCCTTTCCGAAACTCTGAAAACACACGGATTATCCGTCACACAAGCCGTTTATACAGTCGGCTCACAACAGCAATGTAATATCGAAGTCTGTAATCATTTGAATACCACTTTAGTAATCCACAAAAATCAACATATCTTGGATGCCGAAGTTTATAAAACATCGCATTCTTACCGTAGCTGAGATAAATCACGCTCAATCAGTCGCGGATGAAACCCTTTTGCAATCTATAAAGAACAAAATCAATAAAGATATTCAAGAAGAAGAAATTCAGCAGAAATTTTTTGAATCTGTTAACTAAATATCATGATGTTTTTTTTTCCACTACGGATGGAACCTTAGGAAAAAACGGATGTCATCGAGCATCAAATCAGGCTCAAGGACAAACAGAAAGTAATCTATGTACCTTCGTTACAAGACTTCCTATGAAATTTCAGAATGAGATAACAGAGGAAGTAGGTAAAATGTTAAAGCAAGGAGTCATTAGGAAATCAAACAGCCCTTATAATTTTCCGTTAATAGTAGTACCGAAAAAAGATCGAACTTGGCGGATATGCGTAGATTTTCGTCGTTTAAACGAAGAAACAATCCCTGACAGATTCCCAGTACCATGTACCGATGATATCCTATCTTTACTAGGCCAGAATAAATATTTCACAAGCCTAGACTTACTAAAAGGATTTCATCAGATTCCGATGGAACAAGAAAGTATCCCATACACTGCCTTCAGCACAGCCAGGGGACATTATGAATTTTTGCGTATGCCTTTTGGTTTACGTTTGTGACTCCTATAACTTTTTACTCGTATGATAAACGTCGTGTTTGGAGACTTGTTGGGAGATATCCACAAATGCCCTACATGGATGACTTAGTAATCTTTTCCAACACATTAGAAGAACATTTACGTAAATTGGAGTTAGTGTTACAAAGGTTAAGGCAGCATAATTTAAGGGTAAAGATAAGCAAGTGTGAATTTTTTAAAACAGAACTAGTCTATCTAGGTTTCACGGGCTTGCTAGTGAAGGTCTTAAAGTCGTCCACGATAAGGTGTCGGCTATCCGTAATTTTCCGATACCTACTAACGTCAAGGAATACAGCAATTTTTAGGATGCAGCGGTTATTATCGCCGCTTCAGCCGCACTACTCAATCATAGCCGCTCCCCTAACCGATCTTATAAAAAAGGGCGTAGATTTCGTATGGTCTGAAATTCATCAACAGGCGTTTCGATAAATTGAAAGTGACTGTGTAGTTCTCCTATCTTGAAATTTCCTGACTTCAATAAGGAATTTTTCATAGCAACAGACGCCTCAGGAACCTAGGAGTAGGTGGGGGGGTATTGCTTCAACAATATGATAGACAGTTTTTCCCTATAGCTTTTTATTCACGTAAACTGAGACCTTCCGAAAGTAATATGCAGTAATAGACAAGGAAGGGCTCGCTATTGTTAATTCACTCGTGCACTTTAAATTCATAATCTACGGTTATCCCGTCAAGGTTCTCACTGATCATAAGCCCCTAACCGACTTCTTTAAAGGCTTTAGTCCACAGCCCCAAGCGAACTCGGTGCACATGATCATTCAGGACTTTGGCGCGAGGATCGGGTATTTACCTGGGAAAGCAAATATCATTGCTGACGCATTATCACGCAACCCCTCTTCATCTTGTACCGAGCCATTAGCTGAATTAATAGATATCTCAACCTCCATGCCCGTTGTTAAAACTATATCCGAACAGGAAGATCTGGGCTGGAGTGCTGAACTATTACAGACGGAACAAAGAAAAGATCCGCAAATAGAAAAAAATCATCATTGCGTTAAACGGAAATCCGAAGGAAAAAGATACCTAAAGTATAAGCAGCAGAATTATATCCTACAGGAAAATATCCTGTGTAGATCCGTGACGAGGAAAACCCGCAACACACCGCAGTTGAATAACAACCAGGTGGTGGTGCCTATCTCACTCATACCCACTGTCTTAAAGTGGTTGCATGAAAATCCACTGCACGGACATCCGGGTTATACCTTGATGTCACAGAAAGCCAAATCCTTATTTTATTGGCATACGATGCTTAGAGATATAAAAAAGCACATAGCAAATTGTCGCACTTGTCAAGAATACAAAGGGCACACGAAGACACCTGTCAGCCTAGGGGCTTACCCGTGCCAAATCAACCCTTTGAAAGAGTACATTTAGATTTATTAACAGGATTTTACGAGTCAAGACAGAGGAAATAAGCACCACCTCCTAGTAATTATAGACGCTTTGACTCGATATACAGAACTTATAGCGCTTAAAACAAAAACCGCGATCGAGTGCGCTAGGAAGTTTTACGAGTGCTACATTTGTAAACATGGAATTCCACACATCATTATCTCAGACTCGGGCGGGGAGTTCAATAATCATTTCCTTAACTCCTTGTGCGAATTCCTTAGTATAAAGAAATCAATACCATGATCTATCACCCAGAGTCTAATGGGCTAGTGGAAAGGGCAAATCGTAAGGTTTTAAACATTTTAAGGGTCACCTTAGGGGGGGCAGATCCCAACTGGACATTGCCATACTGCGGTACTAAGCACACTTAATCACTCGTATCACGTGTCTATTAAAATGACACCGCACGAGGCACTGTACGGTATCCCGGCCCGAACGCCTTTTCACATCTTAAAGCCTACAACTAATTATCAAATCCTCTAAAGGATGTTATGGATGCAAGCATAAGTCGATATAATATAATTCGTAAGAATTTAGAAGAAGCACAGATAATAATGAAAAAAAAATCATGATAAAATAGCTAAGCCAACTAGAACATAGCCGTGGGCGATCAGGTATACATACAAGTATACGTGCGTAAAGGTTTAAATTATAAACTGACACCTAAGTTTGAAGGCCCGTTTAACATTTTAGAAAATTTAACGGCCAATAGAGTTAGGGTTCAAAATGTATCCAAACCCACTGATGTGAGAATAGTCCCATTGGCACATATCAGAATCTAAAGAAAGGTAGATGGAGTGAGGGAAAAAATGGTTGTATTTATGAAACTTGTATAATAATTTATATATATATATCTATTAATCATATTGTATGTAAACCTATTCTTTACGCGAGTTATTACATCTGTTTTACTCATTGCAGGTTTTCAAAAATGAATCTGTTATTGTTAGGAGTGATATTGTGTATTCAGACATCTTTGTTGTATGGAAAGAGTGCTAGGACTAAAGACATAGAATTTAATCATGGCTCGATTATCGAGAGAATCGATGATGTATTCATCGTGTCAAGTAATATTGTTATCGAGGTAGATATGCATGCTATTTTCTTACCTGAAGATGTCGTCCTTAACTTAAAGAATGACCTGATGAGGTTTTGGTATTTCCCTTAAGGAAATGCATGAACGTAATTTTCATGCTAACTCAGAGATTTCACTAGCTCAAACGCTAAGCGTCGCAGAAATGTTGTCTTATGACATACAAAATAAAACCGCCGAGGCAGAAGAACTCGCTCGTGACCTGCTGATGTGGTCTGTGCGGCACAATACTCTTGAACGCCGCAACCCCGCTTATTCTAGCTGGACTAAACATCTTAGGATCAGTTGCGAATCTAGGCTTAGGAATCTCAAATCGCCTCAAGATAAATAATCAAAATAAAAGAATTGAGTTTTTGCAACACAAACGGAACTGGCTTATCAGAACTTCGCAGCCAGTTATCTTCGATCAATCAAATAATAAATATCGTTAATGAAAAACATTCAAATAATATCGATCAGGTCATGGAAGTTCAACATTTGCTGGCTACTTTAGCTTACTATAGTTCGAAAATAGATCATATCCGTGTGAAAATATCACATTTTATTGAAAAGTCAAAAGATTACGTAGAAGCAATTACGTTAGCAACAAAGGGTGTGTTATCTCCTCACCTCATGCCGATTAAAGATCTGACGTTAACTTTAGAAAACGGACGGGAGAAGCTAGGTTATATTCCTTTATTGGATGCCCATAAAGTAGAATTCTATTATAGCCTAATATCAGTCAGCGTAGAAAATTATAGAATTATGATCACGATTCCTTTTGATTCTTCCGATGCTTGGCAATCATACAAAATAGCACCGTTTCCTACTTTTATGACGAATAACTCAAACCAGTAATATCCAATTTAACAGGGCATGTACTGATTTCTTCTGATAAGAAATCATTTACAGTCATTAAAGACTTAGATAAACTCACTCACTGTTCAGAAGCCATGAATAATAAACTTTGTACAGCTGACTCTTTTGAATTCTATCCTATATCAACGGATTCATGTGAGTTAGACATAGTGCTAAACGGCTCTCTCTCTCATACAAGCGAAGGTTGTCTGGGGAAACTTTATCCCTTTTACGGTAATAAATTCAATTACAGGATGATAATGGGTCCTGGATCCGTTATGATAAGGCCGGATTCGACGTCGTGTGTCCGGACACATCCACCGCCCATGCCCCTATCTTCGTAGCAGCC
>NC_061110.1:34706377-34713877 GCF_015104395.2 Macrobrachium nipponense | reverse complement strand
GAAAGAAAATGAATATGATTCAATTGTAATGAATGAGGTAATGATACGACATCAGATCATTAATTGAGTCATCTCCCTCCACTGAAGGTACCATGCCTCTAAGACTGTTGAGCAAATTCATAAAACGCAAGTCCCAAAACTCAAACATAAAGGTCTGTGACATGTCAAGTTCCCCGTTTACTTGTGATCTCTCACTGACACATCTAGAGACACAAAAAGAAAAAAAAAGATATATATATATATATATATATATATATATATATATATATATATATATATATACATATATATATATATATATATATATATATATATATATACTCTCTCCATTTCCAGGATGCAATATGGCAAACTGGGTACTGGGTGGGTAGGAAGACTGACAGATGCAACAATCGTTCATGTTTTCTAGGTGCATCAGTATATTACACACCAGTCCACCAGCTGTAAATGTGTAAGCCAAAGGGTGTGAGCCTAATAACTGCATCCCTTAATTCGTTTTGAAAAGCCTGCAGGCTGCTCCTTCCTAACACCACCCATCCAGATAGTATTCAATTTTGTCTATACTCTGTTTTTTTTCCATCTGTCCACCTGCCAGTGGTGCTTGCGTATGGTAACACTGCGTCCTGGGCTTTAGATAGTTACGTTATGTGTAAGTTTTAGGTAAATAAAAGGACATCTGGGTTTACATTTGCAACTGAAAAGTGTTTTAATAATTTACTGTATGTAAATTACATAGTTAATATTCGAAATAGAATATTATTATAATTGTTGAATGTAAGTTGAATGTAACTATCTAAAACCCGGGATGCAGTGTTACCATACATAAACACCACAGGTGGGTGGACAGATGGAAAAAACCGAGTATAGGTGGCAGTGGGTCAAGAAAGTGTTCAGAAGACAGTTCCAAACTAGCGGTTTGGAATTTAATTATTAACCTTCTTTCCTTTTCATCACTGACTACGACCCACCGCTGAGGGCAAAGCTCCTTCTACTTAATTTACTGCTTAAGTCAACAACTTGACAATGAGTCTCAAAATGATAGGGTCAGAATCCTTACCAGATCGTTCTAAACACTAACAGTCAACTAAGACATTTTATATATTTTCTTATTTTATCATGGACAATTCTATCTGTCTTGTCCAGAGACTCATTCAGCGCAAAAGCTGTTCTTTATGTAAGATTTTCCATAACTGAAAATTATTATTATTTTCAGCTTAATTGAAAAATGCGTAACTCATTATTTATTTTTACTGCATTTAAAAATATCTTTCTATTATACGTATTCAAGGGTCAGGGCAGTCAATTGTTTAGTTATATTGCCTTTGACACATTGGGTAACGCTGCCTTAGAGCATATACTATAATAATGGCCGTAATGTCTGTCTGCTTGTCTGTCTGTCTGTCTGTCTGTCTGTCATTCAATCACGGCCAAACGGCTGGTCAGATGGGCATGAAACTTGGCAGGGTTATGGTGGGGAGCCCTAAGATGGTTTGTAATGGGGTTTCATCCAACCTAACCCCCTCATTTGTAGGGGGTGGAGGTGAGAAGGGATTCCCTGAAACGGAGCTGTTTCTGGCCGTGAAACGAGGCTTGTTATTCCCGTAGACTCAGTTAGTTTACGATTTTTCATACATAATTTCTGTACAACTTCCCCGGAGAAAGTCGCGTATATTTCAGCTCAGACACAATAGAAGATGAAAATTATCATCATCCGCAAGATTTTTTGAATAACTTATATCCATCGGGACTGCCAGTGCACAAAATAATGTTGAAGAAGTACTGCCCGGTAATGTTGCTTCGGAATTTCGATCCTGCCAATGGACATAATAAAAAGGAAACTGACAAGTTCCTACTTTCTACTCTTTTTTGGAAGACACAGAATCATAAGAACATTTATCAGTAGCCATAACGCACTGACATACAAGTTGCGTCTTTGCAGTAACATAATGAAAAGAAAGATACTTTATTAGTCGTATCACCGTTCAAAGTAATTGACAAAGAAACAAACCAATCAATATCCCTGTTCCGTTAAATGAAAGGCACCGACAAGAGAGAGAGAGAGAGAGAGAGAGAGAGAGAGAGAGAGAGACCTTACCTTACCTTACAGACCTTACAGTTCGTTCGGGTTGCCCCAGGTCCCTCAGTGTGAGGCACCTCTAATGTCTACCAGAGAGTTGCTAGTACATCTTCCGGTATATTTTGCATCTTCCAATCTTGCTTGGTCTGGGATGCAGTTTAGATATTTGTCGAGCTTATTCTTAAACACATCTACGCTCACTCCTGATATATTCCTCAGATGAGCTTGGTCAACGCATTGAATTAGACGCTGCATTATCGATGCTGTGTCGTAGTGATTAATGTCCTGTGGTGGCTTTTACCTTATTTTTTCCTGGTATAGTTTTGGCACTATTAATCTACCTCTGCTTGCTCTTTCTGATATTTTTAGTTCCATGATGTTTTTCTGCTATTCCTTCTATCTGTTTTCCATGCCTGAATTATCATGTAGCGTTCTCTTCTCCTTTCGGACTATATAATTTTAAGGATTGTAGTCTTTCCCAGTAGTCAAGGTCCTTAACTTCTTCTATTCTAGCTGTAAAGGACCTTTGTACACTCTCTATTTGTGCAATATCCTTTTGATAGTGTGGGTACCATATCATATTGGAATATTCAAGTGGACTACGAACATATGTTTTATAAAGCATAATCATGTGTTCAGCTTTTCTGTTTGAAGTGCCGTAACAACATTCCCATTTTTGCTTTACATTTTGCCAACAGAATTGCTATTTGATCATTGCATAACATGTTCCTATTCATCATCACACCAAGGTCTTTAACTGCTTCCTTATTTGTGATTGTCTCATTATTAGGTCCCCTATATGCATATAGCTTTCTTTCTCTGTCTCCATAATTTATTGATTCAATTTATCAGAGTTAAATACCATCCTATTTACCTCTGCCCAATCATATACTTTGTTAAGGTCTCTTTGTAGAGCGTCCTATCTTCATCTCAGTAATTTCTCTACTTATTATTCTTGTCATCTGCGAACTACTCACTACCGAGTCCTTAACATACTGTCTATGTCTTCAATCATAATAACAAACAGTATTGCAGCTAACACCGGACCTTGTGGCACACCGGATATTACCTTGCTTCATCCGACCTCTCGTCGTTTGCAATAACTATCGTTTTTTCCTGTTGTGTAAAATTCTGTTTTAAACCATCTTCCTACTTTATCCACGATATTGTGTTTCTAATTTTCTTCGCTAATATATTATGGTCTACTTTGTCAAAAGCTTTGCAAAGTCTAGATAAACCACATCTGTTTCATTTCCGCTTTTCGTATTTTTGAATATGTTCTCATGGTGGACTAACAGTTGGGTTTGTGTACTTTTTCCGGGTACGAAACCATGTTGTCCTTTATTAAACAAATTATTTTTTATTAAATGTTTCATAATATTTTTCTTCATTACCCTTTCATACACTTTCATAATATGTGATGTTAGACTCACAGGCCTATAATTACTTGCCTCTAGTCTTGATTCCACTTTTGAAAGTAGGGGTAATATATGCTAATTTGTGCCTCATCATAAATCTTGCCTGTATCTACACTTTGTCTTAATAATATTGCAAGTGGCTTTGCGATAGAATGAACTACTTTCTTTAACAAAATAGCAGGCACTCCATCAGGCCCTGCAGCAGCTCCATTTTTAATTTCATTAATAGCCTGCACAATATCAGCTTCATTAATATCTATGTCAGCTAAATATTCGCTATTTTCATCCCTTACTTCTATATCATTATCTTCATTATCTATTCTAGGGTGAATTCTCTCTTATATCGTTCTGCCAATATGTTGCAAATTTCCTTTTTTTCATTCGTTAATCTCCCTTCAATTCTTAGAGGGCCTATTTCTATTCTTCTTTTTATTCATCTTCTTCGCATATGAGTATAATAGTTTGGGGTTTTTGCTTGATATTTATAGGTTTTTTCTTCCAAGTCCCTTTTTTAATTTTCTTTTGAATTGTATAATCTTTTTGGTTCTGCATTTTCTATCTTACTTTTTAGTTCTATAACTTTCCATACATTTTTTTCTTTTGCAAGACCTTTTTTCCACTTTCTGATTTTCTGGAACAAGATCCTTCTGTCTCTTGGTATGCATGACTGATGTTTACTTTTCTTCTTCGGTATATATTTATCCACTATTTTCTCTAATATATATAATATCTCCGTATTTACCACTTAATGTCAATCCACTTACGAAAATGTTATCCCAATCTTTGTTTTAATTCTTCATTATTTCTGACCATTTATTTTATTTTTTACTGTAGAAGTTGTATTTTCCATATCCTTCCCACTTTTCATTTCTTGCTTATCTCTGTTTTCACTTGCTTTGGAATGTACTGTTCATTCTATGACATTATGGTCTGAAATACTCGCATTATAAACTATTATTTCGTTAACATAATTCATCTCGTTCACAAAATACTAGGTCTAAAGTATTTTCCTTTCTTGTTGGCAGGTGATTTATTTGTTGAATGTTGTATTCTAGTAGCATATCTAATAGCTTTTCGAATTGCCTCTTATCTTCTGCACTACTATTACTCTCTATTTTATAGTATAAGTACATCCACAATCTCGTATTCGTTCTTACAGTCTACGAAAGGAAAGTTGAAGTCTCCAGATAGGAAAGGAGTCCAGTCCTTGTGATTTCTACATATATCATCCATTTTTCTATTATTAAGTCCAAACTAAACTCTTTTAGTATGTATGGAGGACCTTATATTTTACTATGTTCATTAAATTTTTCCAGATTCAAAAATTCTACCGCTATTTAGTTTACATTCGAGTTACTTATATTTTATCAATATATTTTTATTTTCCTTGGTTTTTTGTCTTGTTTCCCATATATTGCGGTTCCGCCCTTGATTCCTATTTTTTCCTATCTGATCTATAAGTTTGGCAATCCTTTTATTTGATGCATCATTTCCCAGTCCTCTTGGAAAGAACCATGGTTTCGCTTATATTCGTTTATATCTAGTTTTCTGTTTTCAATTTTGGGTTAGTTCTTCCTAAGTACTCTATTTTTTCCCTTTTTGAGTTTAACTCGTAAACTAAACCCTGGCGCATTTCATCCAATATGATTGGTTTTGCGTGTGTTTTTCTCCTTCATTTTAATATTGGTAATAATAAGGATTTTCACCCATGTCTCTTTTTCCTGTTCTGGTATGTTGTTCTTTTTTTTCATTTCAGAAAATTTCTGACATTAAAAAAATCCAAGCTTTTTCCAATAATAAATTTGGTTCTTCCTTCAATCATAATTATTCATTTTGTGTCTGGAATCTGGCAATTTTTCTCCATATCTGCAATATCCTCTTTCCTCTTGCCATAATAAAAACAGTTATTTATCTTGAGTAGAATCTTGGAGCTGACGCCTTTGAAATTTTTTTTGCTGACAACCTCTTGCATAATCTCCGTTGATGGCTTGCCTTTTTTCTTTTACCTGAGATTCTTCATTCCTCTCTTATTTTACTTTGTTTCTTTCTTATTGTTTTGGATTTTATTACTTGAGAGAGAGAGGGGGGAAGGAAGGGGGGACGGGTGGAGGGAGAGAGAGAGAGCGAGATGAGAGAGCCATTTAACGACATTAATGGCACTAGTATTAAAAGGAAAAACAATTTTATTAATTTTAAGATCTTGCTATCAAAAAATTGAAAAAATGAGAGAGAAAGAGGAGAGGAGGAATAATTTGTGATTTGAAGAGCCTAAGGTATCCGAGAATACCCAGTCATCCGTCTTCGTTACTTGACTTACATTAGAGAGAGAGAGAGAGAGAGAGAGAGCGAGAGAGAGAGAGAGAGAGCGAGAGAGAGAGAATCATTAAAAGAGGGTAAACAATAATGAATACGAACTTCTTTACGTTCATTGATCGTCCCATCACTTACTTTAAGAGAGAGAGAGAGAGAGAGAGAGAGAGAGAGAGAGAGAGAGAGAGAGAGGGAGAGAGTAGGGAATATCATTAGGGAAAACAACAATGAATAAGAATTTGATCTGCGTTCAGTGATCGTCCCATTGAATTACATTACGAGAGAGAGAGAGAGAGAGAGAGAGATGAGAGAGAGAGATAGAGAGAGATAAAGAGAGAGTAAAAAAAGGACTATTCGTGTAATTTCCCTTATTTTCATATTGCTGAAAAAATAGTTCATATAAATTTTTCACTTCTGCACCCGTATTTTATCACCCATCGTAGAAGGGTAAGTATGCTAGTAAATATAAAGCTTCACTGTGAAATATCAGTGAACACTTCTAGGCCTACTGGCAATGACGAGGTAGTTATACCTATTGAAATAAAGTCTCATAAACAAACTAACCTTTAATAAATGTTGAGTGTAGCCAAGGATTACTGGTTCACTACCAATTTACTAAATGTTAGGATCCTGTAATGGTAAACCAATGTGCTCCTAATTTATTCAAGTCGTTTTGGCCACGAATCCTTGTCATTTTTAACATCAAAGCTAAATATGCTTTTGTCAGAAAAACTAAATGTATAATAAACGTGAAAAAAATAGTTTATTCAATATTGATACCAAGGTAACAAAAAATAAATAGATAAATAAATAAAATAAAGAGAAGCTTTGTGTTTAGAATTTACCTTTCATACAACCAATGCTTTTCTTCACCAACATAGAATTAATAATCCATCAAAGAAAACAATAAAATGAGTTACTAGAATCGACTTTGAAGTATGAAATCATATTGGGGGTTAGAGGGAACAGGTCTGGTGGTGTTCCGCGATTATTAAGGAAAAAGGCCAAAAGGTGACAGTTTTAGTGCTTAATTTAACAATAAATTACAATGCCAGTTGGCAATGCTCGTGGCAGGACGCTAATTTCCTTGGCAGCGTATCGGTTTTGAAGCAGAAGGATGGGATTAAAGGTTCCAGGTCCAAAAAGACGGATGACTACGCCTAACTTCGTACGGGTACCTCACGGATTCCTTTAAAAAAAATAAAAAATAAAAATAAAAAAAAAAAAAAAAAATAAAAATAAAATAAAGTGTGGTAACAGTTGCTTGAGCTCCATCAATAGATGAAGAGAAGTTTTGTCTATTTACCTTTTGGTGCCTTTGGTGCCAGTAACAAATCGTAGGGAGATACAAAAGTTTTTTCGTTGCTTTAGAAGAGGCAAAGTTTTCACAGTAAAAAAATAACAAGTATCTAAATACAAACTAATCAGTCTTACCAAGAGACGTTCCTCAATTGCTTATCCCTTTCCTTCACTTGTGCTGTCTGTCTGCACCATCTCTTTTTGCCCATAGCTACACCCACTTTTTATCATTTTAAGTAACCTCCGTTCTTGCTTCCGGTCTTCAATCTTTCTGTCCAACATCGTCAACTATTACTTCCTAGTGCACCTTTTGCGTTTTTTTTTTTCAATTCCACCATTAGATCCTTGTACTTCACTTTTTTCTTTTTTTTATCTCTTTGTCTTTCTGCCCAGCCA
>NC_061110.1:34693877-34701377 GCF_015104395.2 Macrobrachium nipponense | reverse complement strand
TTGAAATTCGAGGCAGGTAGTTATACATGAAAAGCATATATTTGAAAA
The DNA here is from genome assembly GCF_015104395.2 of Macrobrachium nipponense. Lineage (NCBI taxonomy): Eukaryota > Metazoa > Arthropoda > Malacostraca > Decapoda > Palaemonidae > Macrobrachium > Macrobrachium nipponense. The sequence continues at coordinate 34,701,329 of NC_061110.1, read as the reverse complement.
TGGTTTCCACACGTTATTTTTTTCTCTGTATTCTTTATACATTTTGCTGCAATCAGTAGGGAGTGTGTATGTGTCTGAGTAGGTGTTTAGCGACATATCACTGTTTGAGGAAAATCTCTCTAGCCTCGTTCGTATTGCTCTATTTGATTTGTAACGTTAATTAGCTACTGTTAGTTCTCCATATATACCATGATTTCCGTTCTAATTAACAGTTTAAAAAAAATTAAGTGTATTCTTCATCTTACGAAGGTTACAGTTCAAATTTTTTTGCCTTCTTCATCAAAGAACAATCATAATATAGAATTTGGCCACAGTTTTCCTGGCGCGTATTTGTTCTTTTTTTTTATCTAGGGATTTTGGGTTTTACAGACAGTGCAAGTTCGTTTTTTGGCAACAATTCTGTAACGAACACTCGTAACAGTACGAGATTTTGCTATAGTGTATTACATCCAGTGATGATCATTCATAAGAGTATCATGAATCACTAACTGTAAAGAATAAAGGCACTTGCCCTGTACCATGAGACAAAAACTCGATTAGCCAGAAATGTATACAAACACAATAGTATAAAAAAGCTCTGCCTACCCTTCCCCCCCCCCCCCACAACCCGCTAACCCCTTCTTCTTCCTTCCCTCTCCTTTCTTCCCTCACCTGCCCTCCCCTACCCCTTCTCTCTCTCTCTCTCTCTCTCTCTCTCTCTCTCTCTCTCTCTCTGAAAGTTGCCTCAGTTTAAACATATTTTGTATCATTTTTTTCTACCAATCTATCTATCCATCTAATAATTTATATTGTTGTAAATATCATCCACTCGGTTGTTACCCGCTAGTTAACTGATTTATTTATGCATTGATCCGCTCATCTCTCTCTCTCTCTCTCTCTCTCTCTCTCTCTCTCTCTCTCTCTCTATGAAAGTTACTTCAGTTTAAACATATTTTGTACGATTTTTCTGTCTATCTAAAAATTATTTCCATCGGCGTATCTATCTAACGATTCACTCGGCTGTTACATGTCAGTTGACTGATTTATTGATCTGTTTCTCTCTCTCTCTCTCTCTCTCTCTCTCTCTCTCTCTGTGTGTGTGTGTGTGTGTGTGTGTGTGTGTGTGTGTCGTAGTGGTAATTATTATTAGAGTGAGACATATATGTATGTGTGGTAGAGTAATAGAACGATGGACACTATGATTGATGGTAAAGCGACTGCTATAATTGAGGTTGGTTACCCTCTTCGTAATTGTCTTCAGATTGGTTTGAATAGGTAACTGGTTACAGTTACTGTATGTATTACAAATAAGAATTGAGCCCTTTTACCTGGCATTCGTTAGAGTTAAAGCCTTGGGTATACCGATGCACATATTTTTAAGTGATGATTTTCTTTTTTGACTAGACAAAAGTGGTTGGATTTCTGCCTATCGTTTTCCTGTGGTTCGTTTATTTTATGAAGTCACGCACATCTACTGTGATTTTTAGGCTATATATATAATATCTATATATATATATATATATATATATATATATATATATATATATATATATATATAATAGATAGATATATTATATATATATATATATATAATATCTTAGTAACGACGAAAGCGCTTGGATTTCTGCCTATCATTTGCCTGTGGTATTCGCTTATAAAAAAAAATGATCACTTCAAAATATGTGCATCGGTATAATCAAGGCTTTAACTCTCATGAATGTCCGGTAGAAAGGCTCAGTTTTTATTTGTAACACATTGAGTAACTCTAACCAGTTACCTATTCAAACCAATCTGAAGGCAATTGGTGGCTTTTCCTTTGCTCAAAAAATTAAAAAGTCGCGTAATAAACGCATTTCTGCAACCATACCGACAGTTACGTTCCGAGGTGGCCATTTTTTCTTCACCTTCTTGATGCCTGAGTACAAATGAGGATTACGAAGAGAGTAGCCAACCACAAGTATAACAGTCGCTTTACCATCAATCATAATGTTTATCGTTCTATTACTCCACCATACATTCAGATTTCTCTCACTCTAATTAACATTTACGTCACCACTACCAAGAGAGAGAGATGAGCGGATCAATGTTTACATAATAATATCAGACAACTGGCAGGCAACAACCGATTGAATCGTTAGATAGATATAACTATGGAAATTATTTATAGACAGATAAGAAAAAATCGAACAAAATACGTCTAAACTGAAGTAACTTTCAGAGAGAGAGAGAGAGAGAGAGAGAAGAGTAGAGGGGGGAAGGTGAGGGAAGAAAGGAGAGGGAAGGAAGGAGCCGGGTAGAGGCAACGCTATTCTGAATTGACAAGGCCTGTGCGATCACTCAAAACACAGCGGTGAGTCATCACCAGTCGTCTTATCCTGGCCACGAGTTACCATTCCCAGTTCTGTATTTTTTGTGTTATTTATTACTTTTTATCTAGAGTATCTAATTGCTATGTTAGATAATTATATTTCACAGTCTTTAACAACATCATAATCCTCTAAACCTGGTTAATATGATTAAATATGCTGCATAATGGGGGAAAATCAGCGCAGAAGTTATAATGAAAAACAATAGTTTATTAACACAAATTATTATAAAATACATTATCTGATGACTTTAAATGAAAACTCAGTACTTGCAACTTGCATATTTTGTAAACTGTTCAACCATTTGTTTTTAATTTGCATTGCTGTGGGTACTTTTTCTGAGGCCATCTAATGAGACATTACTAGTTAGCAACCTCCGATCTCCAGTGACCTTTCTAGTATTATACTGAAATCCGGCGAAGAAGGAAGGTTTCCATACACACGTGTAACTCCAGACAAAATGCCACACAGATGTACTGTTCCCATTGTAAAGGGAATTACAATAATGGGCCCAAGGTTCATGTTTTCAGCTTTCCCAAAGAAGAGAATCTCTGCAACATCTGGTTGAGATCTATAAAAAGGGATAGCTTCACACCAACTTCTCACTCAAGGGTAAGCAATATTTGTGGTTGTTGTTGACTAATATTAAGGTTTACATTTTGAAGGTAGTTAACTGCAAGTTTCTGTACTTCATACAGTTAGGTGCAGTGGATAGGAAATTCAGAAATGCATCCTCACTATTTTAATGAAAAGTGGCAGTGGCAATGTATCTACTGGGAAATTGGTGATTACACTAAACAAAATTTCTCCTGGCCGTGGTCTTAAATAATGCTGTGCATGAGTTGAGTGGGTTAGTGACATGTGACTGCCCCATCACAAAATAAATAAATTTAAGTGTAGCTCCTATAAAGACTTACTTGCCAAGAAACAAAAGATAGCTTACCACACAATAACACTTACATTCAGGGTATAAGCAGAGGAAGGGTTCTTTATCCGCATGAATCTATAGTAAACGCAATTCTGTTTAACTATATAACCATTGATAAACTGTCACAGTGTCCTGATTATATCAAATCAATGTATCAAAGGAATTTGGCCTCGGACATTTCACTCACTGTCCTTTCTGATAATGATGCCTTCTTACCTCTAAATGATTGTGATGCTGGGCATAGCATACAAAAAATTCAAAAAAATGCTGATATTTGCTTCCTCCAATGACTTACTAAACAATTATTGTAAGAAAAGCAATGAGACATTCAAAATTGCAAAAATTTTACAAAAAAGAGAAAGCTGAATACACTGAAGAAATAAGATTCTGAGGAACAATTGCTGTAAATTATAGAGAATATTTATTTTGAATATAACTCTTATACCTTTTCCTAAAGAGTGAGGCATCTTTTGGCACACTTTTTGTGCTCTTGTCCTCCTTTCTAAGTATGGTGCCATAACATGTCTATGCATCAGTAAGGAACCGAGAGCCACACTAAACTAGGTGTAGGCATTCACCACCATGGTCCTGCAGGCGAGCATATCCAATGCTACTGGGGCATAAGGCATCTGTCTGAAGTATGATAAGTAGGTCTGCGTTGAAAAGAGCGAGGAAGGGTCGACTGATGAGTGCTAACTTCATGTAATGAAAAGCCTCATCACGAGTAAGTGTCCAAACAATGTTCTCTTGGGGCACATAAGGAGGGGTAGGGGCTGATCTGCAGGGATGTCAGAAGTGAACTCTGCCAATTGGCTGACTAGCTCCATGAATGATCAAGAGTCAGTTAGTTGTCAGAAGAGAAATAATCTTTGAAAAAATTTCCATTTTACCTAATTGACCTTCCTTTTAGTGAAATGTAGAGAAAATTAGGCTTGGTATTTAATACCCTGCTGAGATGGCATGCTTTTGACAGAAGTATGTATATATTCTGTTTAAGAGCTACATTTTGGTAATACCTTTTGCTATTTCTTCCCATCAAAATTTTTCTGTAGGAATTAAGACTATCAGTTATTACAAGTCTACTTGTTTGCTTGTTTGTTTGTTTGTTTGTTTGTTTTTTATTAGTTGTTTTCTGTATGCTTATTCTGAAAAAAGACGGCATTTTCAAAATCCTACCAGCTTTTTTGATAAGACAACAGTCTCAGCCATTCTGAGAAGTTTATAATTACAAATTTTACTATACAATTATTTGTTTTACAACTATACCAGTAGGTCTTATCTACCTATTTCTTTTTATTTATACTTTTTTTTTGTTTTGCGTAGGATTTTACGTTTTAAACGAAATTCCTCATTTGATACATCTTAATAAACCAGTAACAGACTATTTATTGACAATAATTTATGATATTAGTTATTGAAACTGTACATCGTAGAGCAAATTTTCAAATGAAATCAGTCTCAATTGGCGACTTTTTGGATCAATTGCAATTGCCTTCTCCGGTTAGGCAAACCTCTTATAAATATAACTTTTCAGTTATACACTCTTGTCTTAATCCATTTTCGACGGCATTCAGTTACTGGGAATTCTCATATCTTTATATTCCTTTGAATGTTGATTCTCGTAAGAAAAATTTCGATTTACTTCTGTTGAAGGTATTACAGCGGTAATTATCATATAAAGCTAAAAAGGAGTTTCTCTTTTCATCTCGAATAACTAGGTAGCCATCCAGAAAGGCTAATTGGCCCGTGTCGAATATGTAATATCATTAATCCCTCGATAAATTACATCGACGTTTTCATTACCCCTTTCCACCAGACAGACGATTGAATTCACTGCTGCCTTGCTTCTCATCGTATTCCCTTGAATCTAATTTCATTTACAAATGTCTCTCCCTTTGCCTGTCCCTTCGATGTTCTCCACTTCAGGTACATTGTTTGATAAATGCAAGCTGCTCCTCATTCGATATCGATGGATTTGAATAATTATATAAACTATTGTCTGATTAAACTGAACAGGAGCGAAGTCTGTTATTAAGATAAAAAAAAAAATACTTTGCGGGATACATTAAAGGAAAAGGCAAGTTATTATTTCAAACATGAACTGAATAAAGACGACCCATCGAATAGCTCACAAAGAGCTTAACTTTTACATTATATTAAAGTATAAAAAAGTATATAAAATTCAGGATCACAGCGAAACTTGAAAAATGCATGATGATGAAATGTTATTGATTTGGTAGAGAGGTGTAATTAATAAGAATGTATTGTCACTGTAACTGGGATCCATCTGTCATTGAAAATAAGTGAGGATGGTCTAGTGGAAAAAGAAATTTACAGAATTTTACAATTAATTACCAGATCTCATAACATGTAAAATAAGTTTCTGAGATCAAATAACTTCAAAATATTTTTCCGTTTTTTGATAACCATAATAGTTATTTACCAAAAACTTCATATTCTGATTATTGTTATGTCTTTGCTTAGGTCTTACACACTAGAGATAGTTTTAATGAAGTAGGCCAATGAACAGATCCTAGTAAATTTAGCATGTTTTAAATGGTGATGTTCTCTCAGAAAATAATGGACGAATCTAACAAGTAATGTCAATGGTATTATGATAAACATTTAGAATCATGACTCGACGACCGAAAGCAAATATCCTTGAGTAACATAAAAGCTGAGGGAGAACCTCAATGGTTTTAAAATGAAAGTAGATCGCATGATAACTACCAAACCTGACAGCACTTCACTTGCTTTCCTACTGATAATAAAAGTACACAATAAGCTGAATGTGAGGGTTAAGGAATAATCAAATAGTAAATTAAAACAATATTTTACTGCCATCAGTTACAAATCAGAAATAGCATAGCCTATGTAGCAAAAAGGCTAATTGAGTGGTATAGTATAGGGAAGTTAAGGAACTTTGTAAAAACAATTAGTAAAACAAAAAAAATATCAAAATTCCAAATCCCATAGCTACACGATCTTTCATTAAGTTCTTTTTTTCTTTTTCAATGTTAACTGATTCCAGTTCATGCGAAAAAGGTAAATAAAGTTCTTTCCTCCTTGTAATTTAGTAATTTTCTTGAACACTGTAAGAGACCGTAAATAATTCTTTGTCGGCAGCCCCTACCCACCTTCCCCTCATATCATCGTCATCATTTACCTTCGAATCGACCGCTAATGCCCAACGAGAGAGAGAGAGAGAGAGAGAGAGAGAGAGAGAGAGAGAGAGAGTGAAATCAACTGCTTTGCTTCAGGTATGTGATCAAAGATCTTTTCCCTTTTATTGCTAAAATTTTAGCCTGTCACTTAGCGTTGCGCCATTTACATTTCGCGATTTCCACCAAAATTTAAGAGAAATAGAGAAAAATCTCATCAAATAACATGGAATTATTTCGTACAGCTCTTACGGAATATAACTAAATAAAGTTTACATATTTCTTATTCTTAAGCAATATTGTATTATGGTAAGCAACAATATACATGCTTATGATCTAATAATGAACTTGATAAACCTCAAATAAAATGTTCTCCTATGAAAAACAAAGTAATACAAGTGATAATAATAAATAGCAGTGGTGTAATCTACTACCCAACACTAAATGTTATCATACTTCTAACAATATATATTTATGACTAACTTCAGCCCTTTTATTAACGCAACTTTATTGTCATTCCAGAGAAAATCGCAAAAGAAATATACAGAAACTCTTAAGAGTTAAACTTTTGTTGTTCAGTAGGAAATGACAGCACAACACGTAAATACAAAACACAAGGAGCTTTTAGTTCGATCTTTATGACGTGACTTCCCATTCTCGCTCCTGTTCTGGGAGTATTTACACAGCCAACGGCCTCACAAATCGTAGGGAGGAGTGTGGGATCCTTCATTAAGCAAACACGAGTAGTAACTGGATGCTGAGTGTCCTCTGTGTCTGGTTTACTTTACTTCTTTTTAAATTTTTTCAGCGAACTCTCCCCGCCTGTAAATGTGCTCATCGACAATGCACTCTTCGTGTTGCTCTGAATTATCCAGGCCCCTTGTTTTCGCAAGTCAGAGCAGCACTTTGAAAGAGCAGAATATATGAAATTTTGCCTCTGGATTGAGGTCAGCAAGATGCGTGAAGAACAAAGATTGCCGGGATAATCATGACCGTCTACATTTTCCATCTTTAATGA
>NC_061110.1:34678877-34688877 GCF_015104395.2 Macrobrachium nipponense | reverse complement strand
AGGTCTGGCCTGCTTTGAGTTTCCCGCCTAAAATTAGCTGATGTTAGGATTAAAACATGGCTGCTCTTCTAAATACTTCATTTAAATGAAACTGGGGGAGACGAGGCTATCTACAAACGTTTATATATATATATATATATTATATATATATATATATATACTATAATATAAATATATATATATATATATATATATATGTATATATATATATATATATATAGAATTTGTGGTAATTTTTTCGGAGTATAAATTGCCTTCAAAAATAGATATAAAAAATTACATTAGCCTTAATTACAGAGCTGACTATTCATGGTCACCCTTCTCTCCTGCATGTTTCATACACATGATTTTGTATCGAATGAACTGGAAACCATTATCACTTGTACCGAAGCCTAAACACTATGCCGGAACAAATATACGTACAATATATTTTCCTTGCACTTCTACTTACCAACTTCCAAATTCCCCTTCTACTGGTAAATTTGATAGATTTAAGGACACGGTTTCATATAAAGTATTTATGCTTATTTCTACTGCCGTCAATACTACATTCTCGTCTTTCTCCATCTCCAATTCAGTATGCCCAAACATAGACAGGGCGTTTTAATGGATTTTACTGTGTAACCACGGTGTCTATAGATAAATAAACAATTCTGAACGTTTAATTCACCACCTGGAGAAATTGCACCATCATCATTATTAATGGTCCTACCTGAGCATGATAAAATTTTTAATCAAGAACTGCCTTTGATTTAAACCTTCTCATCCGAAAATACTAATTTTTATCTTATTCTCTCTCATCTGTATGACTCACTTTGCGCTATACCACTTAAGCTAATTGCTTTCTCTTGAGCATTTTCTCTGATGTGTTTTCGTGTTTAACTTTGGCTGGGATTTGCAGCTGAATTTCATGGAAATAGGACACGAGCACCAAAGCCGATAAAATGGACTTTAATTCATTATGGTTATGGAGACTCAAATTTCTTTCAAAGGTTTTCAGTTCCACTTAGGGATTAACATATATAATCAGATTTGCGCCATGAACAAAACGCTTGCAAAGGACTCTGGGAATGAAAAATAATATGAATTTAAGAAAAACATTAATAGAACCCAAGGTTTTTGTCTTGATATATCATCAGTAAATCTTATATACCGGTTCCTATATATGAAGCACATTCGCACTACGGAAACGTGAATACCAGTGTCAAAATATCTAACAAAAGATTCGTTCAAACGAGAAGCCTTTTCCCATTTATCTGATAAATCCTAAATCTATCTCTATTCAGAAATATTCCACAGCATTACCCTTTCGTATACGGGAACAAAAGTCTAATGAACAATATGGAAAACACCTACAGTTAATAAGTCATTTACACGATTCCATGTTTCCCAAATATCACACTCTCTAGTCTTTCTCTCTCCGCTGTGCATACTGAGAAAACAATTCAAGTACTAACCACTTTAAATTACAATATTTATTTACATACAAATCGCTTATGCTATGCATTAATTGTTTTCTGTCAAAAATTCATTACCATGTGAAAATAACATGTGGCCTGGCCTGAAATACTACATTTCAAATTTTCCTTATGCGATGCTAGTACTGAGAAATGTTACTTGTACTAGGCATTTGAAAGAGAGCAGCTTCATCGTGAGATGCAGAGCTTGGGATGCCAGGATCAGACTTGATTGTTGAGAAGTTTTCACTTTGGCTTTTAACTGATCTTTCGCTGATGAATGAGTATAGTCGTTCGCATCTTTCAGAGCTTCAAAGTCGTCCACTGACGTTTTAGTTTTCTGTAAAAGAAAACTACTGAGATGGCTTTGTCTGTCCGTCCGCACTTTCAATGTCAGCCCTCAGATCTCACAAATTTTTAAAGATAGAGAGCTACAGATTGCTATGTTGATCATCCACCCCCCAATAATCAAACATACCAAATTGCGGCCCTCTAGTCTCGGTAGTTTTTATTTCATTCATGGTTAATTTTAGCCATAATGGTGCCTCTGGCGACGATACAGAACAGGCCACCACCAGCTCGTAGTTAAAGTTTCATGGGATGCGGCTCATACAGCATTATACCGAGACCAACGAAAGATACATCTATTTTCGGTAGCCTTGATTATACACTGTACAGAAAACTCGATCGCACTGAGGAAGCTTCGGCACATTTTTTACTTGTTTGTATGAAGTCTCGTCTTGCAGTTTATTCTTTTTCGTTGGCTACACATACAATATGTAACTGTATCACCCTTATTTTTATCATGTTTATGGTTCATATACTGTCGCTCGTCAACCACATTATCGTTGCCCCGTTCACGCTTGGTTATAGAAACCATTATGGGCTGAAGTTAACAGATATACAACATTTTGAAAAAAATAATATTTTAAGTTATTATTAACTCAATTCAATGGGAAGTGATAGAATAGCAGTTTGTAGAGATAAAGAGTTGTTATGACCTTCACTAAATGGGAGACTAGGAATTTTTTTAATGAAAATGGTTTCAAAAACGCTTTAGCAAATTGTAAAGATAAACGATTAGAACAGTTATTAACATGACAAAATTTGGAGCGATAAACAATTGGTAAAAGTCAGGAACATGAAGGGGGTCTCTCTCCTTATGGCAATATTCTCGTTGTCAATATCCTTAGATGAACAAGAAATTATCTGCATGGCAATTTTCCCAGTGGCAGTTTTCCCAATGGCATTTTCCCCCGTGGAAATTTGCCTAATGGCAAGTTTCTCAATGGCAATTCCTCAGCGGCAATTTTCCCAGTGGTAATTTTTCCAATGACAATTTTTCCAGTAGCAGTTTCCTCAGTGACAAATTACAATTGTTGGCGCATGACTCTTAACAGCTCAAGTTAAATACCGTAATAGATCCATGGTGTATTGTAGCCAGTACCTGAGCTAAGGTGTATCAGTATTCTAGCCGAAGTATAATGGAAATGTAGATACTTCATCGAAGTAAATAAACTACATGCGGTGTCATAATCATACCGTATTTCGACGACGGCAAATCATAATTGCCTTCATTACAAGTTGTAAGTTAGGACCCAGTTAAATTTATTTCTTATGGAAAGTACAAGACGTATTAGTAATTGTAGAGGAAAATGGGAAGTTGTGCTACTGAAGGAACTTAGCTTCTCCCAAGAAACGATCACCTACAGAAACAATACGAGGAAGCTGATATGCATTATTATTATTATTATTATTATTATTATTATTATTATTATTATTATTATTATTATTATATTATTATTATTATTATTATTATTATTATTATTTCAGTAGACGAAACCTATTCACTTAGAACAAGCAAACAGGGGCCATTGACTTGAATTTCAAGCTTCCAAAGAGTGTTGGCTTCAACCTTCCACCGCAGACCCCACACTACAGCAATAACTTATCATGATACAGAGCCAGTGATTTTTTATCGCCCTGGGGGTGAAGCGAGCCAGCAACATCTGAGTGGCATAGCACGACAACAACCACTAGTTACAATTTGAAATATCTTATTATTATTCACGTTTTATTCAACTTAATAAACATATTCTATAGCTATCTGTGTACTTCGAGGTCCAAGATCTCTTTTACAATAACGATAAAACAATGAGTGAATTCAAATAAAGGAATGATAAAAAAACTATAATACTAAAAGATAAGTCACAATAACGTTTTCGCGAACTTTACACACTACGACTAAATTATAATGGCATATTCAATTTAGGTACCTGCAGCCAATGCACGTACTTCCGGCTTCAATTGAGTTTATGGGATATTCATCGTACCGATGCTAGTGGCTATTTGCTTAACGACATTAATACCAATGCATTGGTGAGAATTACGAACAGACGCGGATTCGTGAGCCGAAACATAATCTGAATTAATGGGTAGTAAACTTCAAGTTTTAATGTTGTCGAGTTCGAAATCAGTCTCTCTCAATAATTAGCCATTCTATAAGTGAGCAGAATATACTTTCTTGCACGCAGCTTCAGTGCGGTACGGGAAATCCCTAGGGAAGAGACCTGTTGCTTACATCGTGCCCAGTTTTGCCGTATGATTTGACAATAGGAACACACACACAGATATATATATATATATATATATATATATATATATATATATATATATATATATATATATATATATATTGTGAATGCATTAATGACATGGTTGTCCCAAGAAGTTCCAAACTTGTAGGGTTCAATTTCAAACCATTACGAAGCTGAGAGAAGCGGATTAACCTCTCCAACGGGGGTTGCAATCCTGTTTTCTTTCCTTGTACTGTCGGGAAATAATTCCACTCTGCCTGTTCTCTTTCTTTTTAGGTGATCATACGGAAGATTGGATGATGTTCCCAGTCTCAACCCCCATACTGAAATGAACCAGCACTGGTTCTAAGTTCTAATTCGCTATGCTTACTTATTGTGGCAGTAAAGAAACACAGACTTGGTTTTTTCTTCTTTACTATATATATATATATATATATATATATATATATATATATATATATATATATATATATATATATATATATATATATATATATGGATACAGACACACAACGATCCTTTGGTGGAGAGGTAATAATCTCCTACAGGGCTTGACTTCAACTAACCACACATACTCCCCACTCTCCAAGAGAACATCTTAAATAATCATTGACAATCAACAACAAGTAATATACAAACTCAATTAGTCATAAATGGTCATTTACACCTCTTCCTTAATAACCCACAACAACAGAAATACCTTTATACATAAACTGTCCAATCAAACCCAAACAGTAATTAACAGTTTCAAACAATAATTATACACTTATATAATGGCCCAGTCCACCTTTATTCCATTACATCATGGAGTGATGTGACCACGAATACGCTTGTAAACATTCCGTGACTCTATTTAAATAGAAAAGAAAGTCACACAAAAATACACCGTTCATTTGCATCTTAGAGGAAGATGTTTCATAAAGATAATATTTGTTTATGACCAGTTATATAAATTAAATCTTTCCCCAATCAATCATCGTAATGAGGTAAAACAGACAAACTGCTATGATACGCACATACTTTCATTACAAGCTTCAAAACGAAGTTCTTCTCTTACTTGCTTGTGTTAGGAGATATGCACCTAAACCGTCTAAAATAATGGTGAAGCCACAAGTCCCAGACCTAGTGACATTGCTTCCCATCTCGAAACTCGAATTAGGATAGCAGATTTCCTTATCGTGATAAAGTGGTCGGTGTAAAAACAAGGATGTCCTCGGACTGAATAAAAGGAAGTTTTAACATGGAGTGATTTACCGGTTAAGGGAATTTTGCTCTGAGGTCATAGACAAAAACATCTGGTTACATGTGTTTGTGGTACGCCTTGTATAACGAGGCTGCACTGTGAGGTTATTTAGAGCTGTGATGTTATACGTAAGTATCGTGTGGTATACTTCCCATCTTCGTCTGCAATTGCGACGATAATTTCTAAGTCAGAATCCTCTTTTAGTATATAGGCGGAGATGTTCAAAACTCATGATGATAATTTAGCAACAGTATATTTGCAAAACTACATCTCTTGAGTAGAAGGCAAGAAGGTAGTTAGGAGAACCTGATTCTAGAAGGGAAAATAGAGTTATAAGTTACAAGGCATTTACAAGAGTGTAGGAGAGCACAGCTTAGCTCAGCATACATAACATACAGACAGACGAACATGTAAGAGGAAGTCACATAGACGTCTGGGCTATAGGTCAATAGGTTCTCAGGTGAAGCACTGTGACCTCTTTGACACAATCATGGATTTGATTATCACAGGCAAATGCAAACCAGGGTGTTGCTGATTCAATACAATTAGCCTAGCTTGCATCCTGTTTATCAACTCTTATCACACTCCTTGTTATCTCAACAGTGACCTCTTAGGTCATTAGAGTATTTATGCATATGGAATATGTATTTTAAATGTAATCCTTACATTAATTGCTCGGTCTGCTACAAAACTAAACACTGAATTTTAAAGTTTGACTTGCATATGATTCAAAGGAGTGTGATAGAGAAATTAATGTGAATATATAGAAATACTCATAAGTAATTAATAATACGAGGGGGGACCCACGAGTAACCGGAATTGTGTCATAGAATTTTATTCAGCTATTGATACATGTTTACAGTCTTATCACCTTCAAAGTATTCACCATTTGAAGCAATGCACTTATCCAGACGTGTTTTCCACTGTTGAAAGCAATTCTGGAACTCTTGTGAAGTTATGGCTTTTAATGACTCCGTCGTTTTCTTCTGAACCTCTTCAACGTCTGCAAAACGTTTTCCTTTGAGGGCTTTCTTCATTCGGGGGAACAAAAAGAAGTCACAGGGAGCAAGATCGGGTGAATAGGGAGGGTGGGTAAGTGGGGTCATGCCATTCTTGGTCAGAAACTGTCTCACACTCAAGGCGGTGTGCGCTGGTGCATTGTCGTGATGAAGCCACTACCCTCCACTTTGCCACATGTCGGGGCGTTTCCATCTCACGACAATGCACCAGCGCACACCGCCTTAAGTGTGAGACAGTTTCTGACCAAGAATGGCATGACCCCACTTACCCACCCTCCCTATTCACCCGATCTTGCTCCCTGTGACTTCTTTTTGTTCCCCCGAATGAAGAAAGCCCTCAAATTGGGGCGCAACGTAAACCAAAAGGCATATGTATAAATTCATAATGTTCCCTGGCGGTGCCGAAGGCGGTGTATGGGATACTCTCTTTTTCTAAGGATATCTGATGAAAGCCTTTAAGTAAGTCTAAAACTGGTGAAATATTTGTTCTGTCCTAACAAGGATAGAATATTGTCAGTACATGGCACTGGGAATCGATCAGGAATCGTTTCCTCATTTAAGCGACGGAAATCTACGCAAATACGCCAGGTTCGATCTTTTTTCGGTATGACAATTAAGGGGAAATTGAAAGGGCTGTTCGATTTCCTATTGACTCATTCTTCTAACATATTACCTACTTCATCATTGATCTCATTCTGGAATTTCATAGGGAGTCTGTACGAAGCTACATAGATGACTATATGCTTGTCTATTAGCCGTATTTGGTGTTCAATGACATCCGTCTTCCCAAAAGATCCTTCGGTAGTGGAGAAAACATCATGATATTTAGTTAAAAGATCAAGAAATTTCTTCCGAATCTCCTCTTTTTGAATGTCTTTATTGATATTACTTTTAATAGATTGTAAGAGGGATTCATCCACAACTGATTGAGCGTGATTAATTTCAGCAACGGTAAGAATGCGATACTTATAAACTTCCACATCCACGATGTTTGCTGTGAATCAACAGTGTATACTGCTTGTGTTACGGACAGTCCATTAATTTTCAGAGTGTCGGAAAGGATTAACATATCAGATCCAGGCAAAGTCTTCTTTACACGCACTAATATATTCGAAGGCTCAAGAGTTTGCATGCAAGCTGCTATTACGGGTGCGCGAGAATTCTGTTGGGTCGCTTGAACAATGTCATGATTCATGAGACAAGTGATTGGTTCCTCAATGTACGTTACTGTTTGATTGGTTGTCTCTTTTTTTGTCCAAAACTGATTTTAAGGTGTTAGAAGATTTATAGAATTTTCCTTAGATATACACGCGGTGTTTGGCAGGGGCTAAGGTAATGTTTTAAATGCCCATAGACGGGTATCCTATAATTACAGCTGGACATATATCAATGTTTTGTACAACGATAAAGGTATCGGTAAGCGTGCGCTTGTCCACCTTGTACTGAATATGAGTTACTCCTACTACACTTAATTAATTATTTCCAATACCCGAGAGCCGTACTCCGGACTTCTCAATAGGGAAGTTGGAAAACAACGTGTGATGAGTCCGCAAATCCATGATATTACATGGACTACCGGAATCAAAAAACAGTGTGAAGGGTCGGTGCTCTAAATTTACGGCATGCACTGGTTTTTTTGGATTCGGTCGTGTGGTTCATAGGAAAACACTAGGTCTTGCATAGATCTTGTAGACGATTAAATTTGTTATTTGATTCAAAAGATGTTGATGCGAATGACCCAACATCATTCTCTCCCCAGCTGGAGTTAATTACATGGTATTTGGCTTGCTTTGCACACTCAAAATATTTGACTGACTCTGTGAGTTTGGTTTCGACGGCCCGGGAACAGAATTTCCTGAAGCATGATTTGTTTGTATGTGATTTTGAATAGCGTTACTGTTTGCCTGTTTCTTCTTACAGTAATGAGGATTCTTCTTCTTACTATCATTGGCAACAGTTTGTGTGGTTTTAGCATTATGTTGCTGTGGGTTACTAGAGAAGTAACGATTGTAAGAATGACTGGAGCTGTTATGAATCAAACAATCACACGTTCGGCAGTCTGCAGGCAAATACCCTGCGCACTTACAATTAAAACAAGTTACCCCTGCTGCGTTATTATTGACAATATTTACTTGCTGTGGTTTACTTTCATTCTATATGAATACACTCGTCCATTGCGTAAAAGCATATGCAATATTAGATAAGAGAAAAATGTGTTACGGATAATAACAGAGTCCCCCAAAATGATAAGATTAAAAACAGATAATATGATAAGGATATATCTGGAGAACTTCTGGAAGAAAAAAAAATTAGCAACTAAGATAAAAAGGCCTGCTGGGCGAGAATCCAAGTTGAAGATAGATTCCTGCAAGAAAGGAAGATTAAGAATAACGTATAACTCACCCCCAGGAACAATGGACAATCGATCTTGTGTAAGGATAACACTCAAAGTCACACACCAGAATGAATAAAGAATTGTACTTAGCTTTGGTATATAAGAGTAAGATCTTGCTGTTTAGGTGACGTCACAGCTTGGTTTTCGATGATGCTTTTTTGCAGTGACCCGTGTTCTCAGTGCGTGTATTGCTCATGCGGTGTTTGTTTGTTGAATGATTTGTTTCCCGTTGCCTTATTCATGGTGATCTTATGCTGCAGACACGTCCAGTTTGTTTCTTGAAGTGCTGGAGATGCTCAGTAATGACGATACACCCTCTCTAATGATTAATAATGAGAGACGTTACTTATGGTGCCATAAGAGATTGGAAGTTGCCTGAAGATTCTCTCGCCTTCGTTGTCTTCTGATATGTTACATTTCGTCAGTCTTCGGATGATGTGGTTTAGCCCGTTTCCGGGCAACCAGCTATGTTGTCTTCCGTTGTCTTCTACCCGGTAAGCTGCCACCAATGTTTGTGCTATGCCTTGTATAACGAGCTGCGATGTTATAAGCAAGTATCGTTTGGTATATTTCCCATCCTCATCTGCGATTGCGACGATAATTTCTAAGTCAGAATCTTCTTTTAGTACATAGGCGGAGATGTTCAAAACTCATGATGATAACTTAGCAACAGTATATTTGCAAAACTACATCTCTTGAGTAGAAGGCAAGAAGGTAGTTAGGAGAACCTGATTCTAGGAGGGAAAGTAGAGTTCTAAGTTACAAGGCATTTACAAGAGTGTAGGAGAGCACAGCTTAGCTCAGCATACATAACATACAGACAGACGAACATGTGAGAGGAAGTCACATAGACGTCTGGGTTATAGGTCAATAGGTTCTCAGGCGAAGCACTGTGACCTCTTTGACACAATCATAGATTTGATTATCACAGGCAAATGCAAACCAGGGCGTTGCTGATTCAATACATCCAGCCTAGCTTGCGTCCTGTTTATCAAATCTTATCACACTCCCTGTTATCTCAACAGTGACCTCTTAGGTCATTAGAGTATTTATATATATGGAATATGTATGGTTATCACCATTCTTTATATTACTTTATATAATAAACATTATAATAAAACTATAGTATGAATAGTTTTAATTATTATTATTATTATTATTTATTATTATTATTATTATTATTATTATTATTATTTTATTATTATTATTCTAATTTTTTTGTCTATCCCAGTCCTCCAATTCGACTGGGTTGCATCCTGCCTCCTTGGGAGACCATCACTTTTCTTACC
>NC_061110.1:34666377-34673877 GCF_015104395.2 Macrobrachium nipponense | reverse complement strand
ACTGCAAGCTTGCATGAAATATACAAAATGAAGGGTGAATTCTATAATTAACTATCAGCTTCCTGACACAAGCTAAAGAATAGGTAAATAAGTAAATACATTGATAAATAATAATGTAGACATCCATCACGCTTTACTCTTCCAAATGCCTCCCTTCATGTTCCCCCATCAAATAATTGTGCTCTTGCAACATTTGTATATGAATGCCAAACCAACCGTGGACCTTTTGAAAGGCCTCGTTCGTTAGTGCTCCTCCTCGCATTCTTATCAACGAGAATGCTCTCCTCGTTTCAATAGACTATATCATAAGGGGGAGGATACAAAATATAAATTTGCTGATTTCTAGGTTTCTCTGTCGCAATCAGGCATAAGGCCATTTCGTCATAAATGGTAAATGATGACTACCAGTTTTCGAAGGGTTTGTTTTCGCTACCCATCCACGAGACGTATACCATAATTTGCAGGTGTATTTATCTGTTAGTTTTAAAATAATCTGACTTTATAATTGGATGTGCGAATAATCGCGATACAAAAAGAAACATGTGATCATAAACGCAGTACACATCCTTTATATGCTGAAAAAAATTATAAATTCGTTTTGTAATTTTTTCAACAACATAATTAGTCAAATGATTTTGTCATTTAATGGGCCGTGAGACGTGACAGGATAATGCCTATTCCATTCACACTGGCGACGTTTTAAAGTAAAAAAAGAAAAATTTTCGCCTACATTTTAATAAAGATGAACGACCCAGATATGCTGGTGCCTTTGAATAACAATATATATATATATATATATATATATATATATATATATATATATATATATATATATATATATTATATATATATATATATATATACATATATATATAATATATATATATATATATATATATATATATATATATATATATATATATATATATATATATATATCAAAAGCAAATCTTCTGGGCACACGGAACCCACACGGAACCCTGAGATATCCCACCCATTTGTGTGTCTAGTATGCTGTTGAATAGTGAGACTAATTAATAGTTGTTGTAACGATTATTTTTATTTTTCCGAGCGCTTAAGGACAATTTTGATTTTGGAAATTTTCCCTTAACTTTCATCCCTTTGCTTTGGCAACAGGACTTACAGATGGGCACTTACAGATTTAAAGAAATGTTAACCACGTCTGTCCTCGTTCTTTTTTATTAAGAACATTCATAAACACTTATTGTTTGCTTTAGATGTACCAAAGTGATGCTTGGTTAATTGAAAGCAACAGTAATTTATTTATTCATAATGAATCGTACAGGGTGGCATTAAGGAAAACTTGAGATTAATTACGAGTGAAGGGCAATATTTCAAGAGATTCCTTGTCCTTCGCAAATAGCACAAGGGAAGTAGAAAGTATTCACTTCAGGATTACTAATTAAATAATTAATTAATCATTTACTGACCCATAGCCTATAATATATAAATGTTACATGAGGCCATTCATATAATGGAATAAGATCTAATTATCCCATTCGTCCAATTAAACTGCAAAATACAAAGATTGAAACTAAGATCTCTTACTTTTGTTTATCTCATTTAATCTTTTTCATTCATATTATTTAGTGTTAAATGCATATATATGGATAAGTTCCAAATATTTTCATTTTTCCTTAAATGTTTTAATGATCCGAAGTCTCTGATTGTAAAATCTCACTTAAATTACTCGCTAAGTGCACTTGAGTAAAGCATGATCGTTATCCTGTACATCATCTCCACATCTGCAATGGCGTTTTTCTCGAGTTATTCTAGACCTAACATCTGGCTTTTGTCTTGAATCGACGAGAAGCTGGCCTTTTTCTAGTGTATAGTGCTCAAAGACTATTTCTAGGCTACTGTAGATAGTTGGTGCTGCACGTTCTGGGTTAAACTGCTTGTAAGTTAACCGATGACTTGATTCAGTGTTTTAGCTGAATGTTTTTCGAATCTGGCTAATTCAGTCCTTACTGGGTCTCCTAGAATTAGGTGTAATATTTATAAGTAAACTCGCAAAGGAGAATGCAACTCTTTTACTTTAATAATCATTCTCTTAGTTCAATTACCTCTTTTTTCAAAATGAAGGAAACAAAATGAGAACTGGACAATAAAACTTCTTCCTTAGGATTCTGAACCATTAGAAATGACACCGAACATAAATATACTCTAAATATAAAACCCACTTTTACCTTATGCTACACTCACTTTCTCAGTTGCAATTTTTTAAGGTTGAAATTTATTGTTATAAGCGCTTAGGATTAGCTCCCCAGAACATTTAGACCAAGAGTTTGAATTGACTCAAAAACGTTTGTCATCTGTAAACCACCCAGACCATCTGCCTGGAAACATGTTCTATCTACCCCTCGAGTTAAGCTTAAAATGACAGTCAGAAAATAGAAAACCTATACCTACGAGTAAACAGCTCTGCAAAGTTTAACCCAATACTTAATGTGCCAATTCTTGCTTTCAGACATCCAAAAATGTCGGTGTATATAAAATCCCCTTTCCCTGCTGTGACACATCTCATATATTTGATTTGCCCCCCCCCCCCCCCCGGCATCGAAATTCTTTTAGACATTATAATCTGTCATGAACCTTCAGTTAGATAATTACTTTCCCACTTGGATTTATAAGAGCACCAGTCAGTTCAGAGTCCAGATGATACCTCTGCCTTAATCAAACGAACAAATATTATGAATATCTTCAAAGTGTCTTGGATTCCCAACGCCATAGACAATATTTTTTCTAGAATGAGCATTGAAGATCGAAGATATAACCCTAGGTCAAGTGTCACCTAAATTGTACAAAAAAGACAACATTCTTGAAGAATCTTCGGCATTACGCAATTTCCATTGTGTGAACATATATATATATATATATATATATATATTATATATATATATATATATATATATATATATATATATATATAAAGATATAAAATAACCATTTTCTGATATGCGTAGTTGTCTCACTTTTGCTTGCAGAGGAAAGTAAAGGCTGATGACCGAACTCAGTTCAGGGATATAGGACATGGAACTGGAAAACATAAACGAAAGCAACATTAAAAGCAACCAAATAGCGAGAGAGGAGAGAGAGAGAGAGAGAGAGAGAGAGAGAGAGAGAGAGAGAGAGAAATAAAATTAAATGTTCTGCACATCATGTCGTGTGGATACTATAAGTGTGAATTAGAATATTATATAATAAAATACGTAAATCTAAGTTTTTGAGTTTATCCAATTAACTAAGCTAATTAGCTCGGAGAATCCCCAGCATATCACTTATAAAAGCTCGCTGAACCGGAAAATCTTATCTCAACTAGTTATCTCTCCGTTGGTAATCCTTGTAGACAAGAAGAGCACGCCATCTTGAAGAAAAGTATTTTTCTGTTGCAGTTTAATCAATTTTATCAATTCTAAGAAAGAGTCGATTTGAATCTCAATAGCACTGATTAGCCGGGAAAAAAGGATCTGCTCCCCGACAAGAAAACTGCGCATATACAACCTGATATGTCAACTCTGGAGAAAAAGTCAGCTGCTTTATCAATTGAAATCATTGCTTATCGGGAAATAATTACTAATACAACTAACTGCCTTACATAATATGTGGATGTATTGTTTCATGCAACAACTTATACCTTAAAATTGGCTTCCATAATATATTTTAATTGGCTATGTGGTTTCCTCTTGTATCGAGGCGCTTACAGTACTGGTCTTGGTTTCTACTATGTATAGAATGAAGTAAAACAATTAGAATGTCTCATTAAATCACTTTCCCAGTAAAGGAGATATAATTATAAGGATTTCAGACTATCCTACATAATGGAGTAAGGTCCAAATAATCATCACATTCGTCTAGTATTATAATGAAATTATATTAATGCAAAATAGGCCATTACAGCAAAATACAGCAATTAAAACTAAGAGTTCTTATTTCTGTTATCCTCATTAAATATAATGACGACGACGGCAACGAGCCTTCGCATCATTTTAGGCTGTATGATATCTAGGAACAACATATAGTAAGTAAGCGCATTGCTCGTGATTGTTTATTATTATTTTTTATGTGCTTTTTCGTATAGCATTGTCTGTAACTTAAATTTAAATTTAAAAGTCACTCTTGATGCATTCGTGACTGTAACTCTGAAACATGTGAATAAAAAAAAAAATATTCCCGTAATTTAATGGGTGGATAAAAAGCTAAATATGGGATTTGGTTTAAAACCAGACTTGCTAATAGGCTAGTTCAGTCTTTTGCCTATCACCACAAATTATATAATTATTTTAATGACTGGAATTACAGCTGAGTCTTTCTAGCAACCTAACACATCAGACAGGTAACCAAAAAAGGCTTACAATTTTTGTTTTATTGAGGGTGGAGGGTTGGGGTGGAGGCGCTGTGATTGTAAAACCTGAATATAAAAGATATATGCAATATTCAGAAAAATGTTCTTTCAATCAGGAAGTCTTGTTTAAAACAACTGGAGTGAAAAATTGACTGGATATAACGTTTCAAATGATTAAAATTAAAAGTATTCACTGAGCAAATTTATAAACCACTTTCTCCTGCATTGTGAATTCGATGAATAATATCTGCGCCTCACGTTAAACGTGGATTTAATTATGAAAACTGAAACAAGTTATATTTCCACTCGAGAAAATAGGCATTTTAACTCAAATGGACTCCTATTTCCTAAAAAAGAAAAAAAATATATAAAACAATTCAATACTCGTGAATTTTGCTATAAAATCAAATGAACGAAATGACTGTAAACGACAGGTGTCTCAATCGAAATGGATTTGCTTAATCATGCGACAGCTAGCCATCAGTTTTTGACAAGGTTATCGATGAGACAAATCTGTAACAAATGAATGAATTTTAGTCTGGCCTGAACTGGAAGGGATCCTCATGCTGGGCTGTCGCATACTTGTGAGATTTATATTGTGAGAGATGCTCCAAATCAGTCATTAACGACAAAACTTGACAAAAAATGAGGCGGAATCAAGAAGCTGAACTGTGATTCCACAAGTCAATTTTCGGGGAATACTCATTTCATATAGATAAATGCAAACGAAATAGGATTATCCTTTTCGCAGGCAATGTTTACATGAAAGTAATTACGATTTATATTATTTTTAAACATTAGCAATAAAGTACAATGATTTAAGGCGAGAGCACCTCAAAAACTGTTTTACCATTTTGAATCACCTATTAGGACGTCCATCTCCAAGTTTTCAGGTATCTAAGGACCTTTTGTGTACTTTTAATGAAGCGGAAGTTTTAATATTCTCCAGGTACGGCAATATTCCTCTTTCATCACGAGTTAAAAACGGGGAATATTGTGCATATTGTAGGTATATTATTTTTACATTACCCAAATATGGATTATTTAAATAGATGAACCAAATAGGGTGCAAGATAGAATGGAATAAGGAAGACAGTGAGCAAAGAGAGGAAAAATGTAAAGCTAATGGTAAATTTGATGAATCCAGGATGATAGTCATGTATGAGACGAAAAACTAAGAACGTGAACTACATAATCATAATAACTGTTACATTCAAATGTATTATTCAACCTTTGACTTCCTGAACACTCGGACGCTGTGAATAAGAAAAAGCTATCCATGTGTACTGGGATTTTCCTGCACAATTCCTAATTGTGGTAACATGTCGTGGACGTTTACTTTTTTTTCTAAATATCTAATCTTTTGCATTTTATTAGTTTTTTGTAAAAAATAAAAATAAAAACTAATGAGATGGCTATTTGTCTGTACGTCCGCGCTTTTGCTGTCCGCCCTCAGATACTGAAATCTAATAAGGTTAGATGGCTACATATTGGTATGTTCATCATCCACACTCCAATTATCATACATACCAAATTGAAGTCCTTTAACCTCAATAGTTATTATTGTATTTAAAGTTAAGGTTAGCTATGGTCGTGCAATATACACCGCTATAAGTGACAACAACACAGGCCGCCACAGGGATGTAGCTGAAAGTTTCATGGGCCGCAGCTGAGAGTTTACGCGGTACAGAGAACTCGATTGCGCTGAAGAAACTCCAGCGTATTTATTTTTTACTTGTTTTAAAAATTATGCGATCATTAAAGGAAAGTGTTTATTTTTTATTTTTTATAGAAAAACGCAATTTCCTTAGATCAGGCTTTCGGACGGAGAAACAAAGTCAGACTAAAAAAGCTAATCCCTCGTCTGTTTGCTCGTCTCCGATGACGTTGCCAGTTATTGGAGTCGGTTGGAGTATCACCCCTGCTCATCCCTTTTAATGCGCACCGCTTGGAACAATAAAACCTTTCCGATTTTCCTTTAGGCATTGCACATTTGTAGATCTTTTGAGGCACTTGCGAATACAATCATAAGAAAAACGAAAGGGATATGATCATGCAACATTTTAACTCAGAACAGTTCCGTTCTGGTTGATAGTAACTTCTAAGTTCTGTTAAATTTTTTATGTACTAACAGAGTGAAGAGAAATGTAATGCAAGATTCTGAGTCCTTCAGCTGTTTTATGCTGATGCAAGTTCAGTTTGCTTCCCTGCGTCCAGAGTTGTTTTTCCACATATTTTGAATAAAGCCTCTCTAGGACCTTTCATGGGATAATCGCTGCTTACTGCGTTAGCCTGTTCACCTCTCTTATTCGTTGGTAGCTTTTTTTAGTCTTAACCCCATCCCCCCACATTTTTTTTTCTTTTTTATTTTAGCGAGAGAGAGAGAGAGAGAGAGAGAGAGAGAGAGAATGAATTGGCAATGTAGTTGAAAATATACGCTAAATTTACAAAGTTTTCCATTCGTAATATCAATTAAAAAATGTGACTGAAACTAAGAGAATTGTACCCCGTAAGTGGGTAGTGACGTCAGTGCACCTCGGATGGTTCATTGTACGCATTACTTAAATGACTTTGCAAAGTACTTTCGGCTCCTAGCTGCAGCTTCTTTCATTCCGTTTACTGTACCTCCGCTCATATTCTTTCTTCCATCTGCCTTTCCACCCTCTCTAAAAATTTGTTCACAGTGCAATGTCAGATTTTCCTCCTATTAAACTAAAATCTCCTTAATAACAGTTTCCCTTTCAACGCTGAATGACCTCATAGGTCCAGTGTTTGGCCAATGACCTAAATTCTACATTCTACTCTTCTCAGAGAACTGTAGGTGAAACGTAGAAAATCCACTGAAAAGCTTACAAAGAAAAGGTCTCAGTATGTCCAGGAGGAAAAAAGTTCATACGCAAGAAGGTCCCAGTATCTGTATATAATGTCAATAAAAACTTTTATTTCTATTCAGTTTCAGTGACAGTTTATGGCTTACATACTACACCATAATTATACGTAATATCATTAAACAAACGTGAAAATGATGGAATGCCTTCAGTTTCTCAAGAATAATAAAAAAAAAAGGAGAGCACAGACATGAAAATAGATGATACCAGCAGAAAGTTTTATTAATATCATATTTCTCTTCAGAA
>NC_061110.1:34634703-34665877 GCF_015104395.2 Macrobrachium nipponense | reverse complement strand
GTAGAATACACTCGAGCTGACTTTTCCGTCAACTTTTATCTGGAGAGCGTGAACACAAAAATAAAATCAATAAGCCTACGTATGTGCAATCCTCAATTCGACAGATAAAAGTGGAATATAATATAGATATCACTGACCATTGTGCTGTTTTTGTTCACTATAACAACCCGTCTGTAACGTAAGAAAGTTTAAGTTAAAAAAGAAAAACTAATGGATGTTTATTCCTTCCGACACCCATACTGAATGTCTTATATCAAAGAATGGAAAGTGATTACTGTCATGTAATGAAACGCCATTAAAATGGGGAGGCAAAATGTTGAAACAACCAGAAAGGATAGGAAACTCATACATATGTCTGCAAATGTTTGTTATTGACATCTGTCTCATTAGAAGAAATTATAAAAGCCTCTAGTCGTTGTTTTTATAAAATATGTTTTTTTATATAACAAATATGGTAAATGATATATATATATATATATATATAGATATATATATATATATATATATATATATATGTGTGTGTGTGTGTGTGTGTGTGTGTGTGTGTGTGTGTGTCGCCGTGGAACCATTACATATTTCATAAATCAAGTGATCGGATGGCTAGGGACCCTACATGACCCCACCGGCCGTAGAAATGGATATGAATGTGGGAGAAAAGACGGAAGTGACTCGGGGGTGAAAGTGAAATATGCAGTAAGCAGGACGTTATGATCACTCTAGCATGGTACAGCAATCACATACTTCCGCCCAAAGGTTTATAAAAGGAGGAAGAGACAGAAAGGACAGCAGAGTGGAGAGAAGAAGGAAGGTTGGGCGTCGAATGTGTTAGTATTATCGGTATTTATGTGAAGTGACTGCGCGCGTGGATGTGAGTGTGGGCGCGCGCTTGACATGGCGGAACATGATAAATGGCGGACCCTTCTCCCAGGTCGAGAAAGTGAACTTAGACTTCGTTGATCTTGGCCAGTCTTAGACTTGGATAATTTTGTTCTCGAAGTCTGTTTTCACTCCAGAGAAACGGTACGCACAGTTTGGTGGAGCTATATAGATTCAGTGGGACAATAAAGGAATAAAAATACAATCAACAGTGATTTATCCTTGAATAATAGATTTTCATATTGAATCTATCTCAGCTTCTACATTTAATAGAAACTCAAGAACCGTCGCCACCTCCGTGCCTTAGTGATTACTAGAATTATAACAGTGTACTTAAAACTGATGGCAGCAGTCAGATGCGAACTTACATTTCCAAAGAGACTGGTGGAAGTGAATGATGACGTCCTAACCACGTCATATTTCACTTCCACTCCTGGGGTCACTTCGGGCTTTGTTTTCAGATTCATGTTCACTTCTACGTCACTTTAGTCCACATCGGTTTCATTGTAACAACCACACACACACAGGAACACACACACACACACACACATATCTATATATATATACATATATATATATATATATATATATATATATATATATATATATATTATATATATATATATATATATATATATATATATATACGTATATATATATATATATATATATATATATATATTATATTATATATATATATATATATTATATATATTATATATATACTATATATATATATATATATATATATATATATATATATATATAGTATATATACTAGATATATATATATATATATATACATATGTATATCTTTATGTGTAAATTATTTACAGCTAATCCCTACCTAAAGCAATTGGTTCCTAATATTATTAATAAAAGGGTTTCCAATTACGTATCCCCACCCCCTGCTAGTTTCAACGTACCTAAACTTAATATGTACGCATCAATTCCATTTATCCACACACATAAACTACGCTTGAATATAATAAACATTATAGAAAAAGAATTAGGTTTCCTAAGACTAACTCTGTAAATCCAAAAAAGATAGGTAGTCTCTTCAATTACAAGGATAAGCTGCAATATTTTATGTGTCCAATGTAATCTATATAAATATAAATGCCCAAGATGCCGTGGTACTTATATCGGCTTTAACACGGAGATTGTTGCAAGTCCGTTATTATAGTCACATGAGACTCAACTATAAGACGGGATCTAGGATATCGAGTCCCGAACTCTCGAGTATTCGAACACATACCTCAAAATGTAAGATTCCTATAGAAAAAAACACAGTTTTCTATCCTTACCTCAACAACCCAAGCGTCCTTTACATCAAACACCTAACACCTAATTTAAACAATTACGTCTCTTCCACTCCCCTTTCGTTGGCCTGAAGTGTAGTTCGGTCGGTCCTCATATTTTTGGATCGTACTTTTTGCTTTAGTTTAATGTTTTTTTTTTTTTTTTTTTTAAGAATAAATTTCATTCCAGACTGATGATGTGCCAATGTCTTGCGGCACGAAACGTCTCTTAATAAATTGATCATGCGAGCTGTTGTCTTGCTGGAACCCCTGTTGGAATCTATAGCAGTCTGCCCGCTATCATTGTATATATATATATATATATATATATATATATATATATATATATGAGTATATATATATATATATATATATATATATATTATTCAGAATCATTTAGCCAATTATGTAAGGCGCACGAACGGTGTAAACAGATCAATATAGAAATATATTCATAGAAAATTTCAACTCTTGTATAAATATCAAATATTTTACCTGAAGTAATTTGCTATTCAAAGCAGATTTCATTCCACCTCCGATATTCTGAACTGAATTACAATAATCAAGTAGGTCAGCAAAACACCAGCAATCTGAAAAAAAAGTTAATGGTAGACATTGCATACTTCAGGCCTTTTAAAGCTTTTATTGCTGTAGCTTTTAAAAAACACTAACACTAATATTCCTCGGATGAGAATAATTACAACTGAAATCTGTTTTTAAAAATCGGGGAATAAAATGTTAATGATTTGTTTCAAAATATCGAAAAAGTATCAAAGTATGCTCAAGCCAAAGACAGCATTTCGCTACAAGACAATAACAGCATTATTGTCTGCCTATTAAAACTTACACTAATTAAGTACGGGCGTCCGATCTCGAACAGACCATAGGGAGAAAACTTCGTATCTCTCTCAAGAAGTCGAAGAACACGGTTCATCTTTTTGAGAGTAGACACACAAAAAAGATATTGTAGAGCAAAAAAATATGGAATGCAGTAATATAAATATATTCATAAAAGTATATTGAAAACTTGATATAGGAATGGATTGCAGTATTATAAATATATTCATAAAGGAATATTGAAAAATATAATCTTCAATATTAAATGTGAGAGAAAAATTCTAAATATGCCCCAAATATAGCGAGATATCTACGAACATGCAAAGAGGTATATGGTAGAAAACATACATACCTCATCCAAAAAAGTTTTGTTTATTTGAAATTCTGCAAGCCGAGAAAGTTTTCTAACCCAAAGCTGCCTCTGGAATATATGCAAAAAATCAAACAAAATATTATGAATTTTTTTTTCAATGAAGATCCACATTTTCATGACACAGACATAAGGAAAGACAGTTCACATTACTATGATATTGCCAGAATAAGACGGCCTTCAATTACAAATAACAATATTCCTTCAAGATATTTTTTACATGCAACTAAGCTTTTTTTTTTTTTTATTATTCACCTATCCATATGAATCAAAAAGATCTTCCATCATAATTCCAAAATCGTCTTTAGAGTTGCATGTTTAACAAAACTACTCTATATATATATATATATATATATATATATATATATATATATAATATATATATATATATATATATATATATATATATATATATATATGTATGTATGTATGTGTGTGTGAAGGTGAGTAAACTTGACTAAACTGTAAGATGACAAGCCATAGAGTGAAAAATAGGCGACGGCTGATACAAGATTATTTCTTTCAGTCTTCATTTATGTTACCTGTTGAAGTATTTATTTCGAGTGCATCAAAATTCCAAAATTCTTGAATTTAACACATTTTATACATTAGTAAAAAATTTTAAGTTTAATGCATATCCCTCGATAGTAATTGATAAATATTAGTCATTGCATAAAACTGTTTTTTTTTTATATATAATTTACCCCATTAAAAAATTTCTTATTAGATTTATATTTTTTATCTGTTTTTACTTGATAGCGGGATTATTTTCATTACCATAAACGAAATTTGCTTAGTTATCTTGTGCATATCTTGTAAAAGATTTTGTTGCTCTATTATTTTTCAATTATTTTTCTTTTTGACACATATGTAAATTCCGCATGATGAACACATCCTTTGATATTTTCATGAGTTTTCTCTGTGCGTTTTTCCCTTATTACGTTCCATAAATGTCCTAATTTGCCAATTTTTTTTTCTTTTTCTTTTAAACAAAAAGTATTTTTAAAGCTACACATGATATTGAAAGCATGATTTCCCGTTTTGATTATCATGAATCATGTTTTTGCCGCCCTTAATGCATCGTCTAATGCAACTTCAGAATATTTCATTATTCTGTATGAATGATTGATTTCCACTATCTCACCATCAATATATATCATATATATATAACAATAATATACATAGGAAATAACATATAAATATTAATATTATATATATATATATCTATACAGATATATATATATATCTATATATAATATATATATATATATATATATATATATATATATATATATATATATATATATATATATATATCTATATATATATATATATATATAGCATAAACATTTATGAGATACTGTGAGAATAAGTGTGCAGTTCAGCTTATATAAGTAGAGACAACCACGCCGTTAGTTCAGCAGATTCATGAAAGCTAATTTATCTAGAAATATGATGGAAAGAGAGGTATTAGAGTATCAGAAGCTAGGACTGCACAAAATTGACTCAACTCATTTCAAGGGAGGATCAAAAGTTGCCGATTTTAAGGGAGGCAGTTAACCTGGATATATAACTTTAGGAAATAGAAAATAAGTGAACTTAGGGTTCTGACTTCTATGAACATTGCTCCAACTGAGCTCCATGAGATCACTTGGATATCATCCCAATTGGCCCTAGATTTCAAGTATAGCTTCCTTGAACAGCTAACATCAGAAACAACCTGATCCATTTCCACTTTAACCTTAATCAAACCACCTTCAGATGAGCCCACTATCGAACCTTCCCCACAAGAAAAAATCCCTGTGACATCTGTGAATACAAGGTTAGTGACTGTTTTTTCAGTTACTGATTTTCTTTTATTTGTATATGTAAAGGTAATTTAGACTGGTATATAGATCAATTTTGCAGTGGCCATTAAGAGCCATATAATCTATTTGTAGTACATGAGCAAAATAAAAGAAAGAAAAGACAGAGTACAAATATCGAACTGAAGTTATTTGATATCAGAATATTGTATAGTTTGGAAACATCGAATATATTCGCAAACATAAAATAACAGAGATATGTGTACTGTTTTTCTACCGATCCAAATTGCCTTTCGATTACTAATTAAATTTATGTCAACTATTTCGTAGCGCAGCGCTAAAAAAATCAAACAGAAAGGTCCAGTGATATTATGCCGCAGGGAAGGAGAGAATGCACATAACTATATTCATTTTAGTAAGAGAATTAGGGAAAGTTTTCCAAAATTGCCTCCGGAATATCTAGTAAAAACCACAGAATTTCACATCGTATACCGAAAATGTTTGCATGGCTACTACGTACTAATAAATTTCCTAAATTTACCTCTGATTGTTCTCTTGAATATCATATTCATGAAAGGATACTAATCCTATAACAATTTTGAAGGTGAGTAGTCTCAATTTATGCAGCATCTCTCAGAAAAGAAACTAGCAAAAATAGGAAGTCCAAATGTTGATTGGAGCTCAGTTGAAAGCTGGAGTTTCCTTATTAAATCATTGCACCCAAAAAATATCGTAATTGATACATAAACTTCACATTGATAACAAAATCATTGTTTATTTATATTTATGCCACCTACTTCAGAGGCTATATATCTATAAATTTGATCACACAATTCGTTTACGAAATATGGTGTTTAAATCCGTTTTCCCTCATATAATGCTCTTAATGCCATATACGAAAATAACTAATCACAGTTATACGTGATACTGCTCTACAAAGTATAATCCCAAAGAAAAAGAACGCGACAAACTGACAGGGGAAAGATGGATGGAAACTTGGAACAGGTACATGAAACATGGGGAATTGTGTCTGAAACGTTATATGGAATGCAAAATTAAATCACACAAATTATCACACTCGTATAGATGAAATGCTATTTACAATTCTCTGACTTTCTGCACGAAGGCTCGCCTGCCTCTTATGAGATGGACGCTGTGTAAAACTCGCATTTATTGATAGAGGGGATGTCCTTTGTTGTCCCATGTAGGTCTGAAACTCCTCACACCATGCAGATACTTTCATTTGAACATATTTTCTTTTGATCAAAACTTCATCTCAGGGCAGCGGACGTCTCTGGACGTTGTTCATCATCTAGTTTTCTTCACAAAAACCTTGTTACCTTTTACGACAGTACTGTGTCAATTATATGAGTGCAATGTTCTCAGCTCCAGCTCGATCATGCTAAATCCATCAATAACTTTAAACTTTTAGATAATGTGAAGTTTATGAATATATTGCTAGCACGGGAAATAAGTATTTAGAATAGTATCTGCGTTTTGCAGAGGGGTAGGCTACTAGGGAAAAGGGTGTGTGGTTATCATCACCCAGACTAGGAATAGGAATCTCCCAGTGCACTGCATCTGAATCGCATGCCATAAACTTGCCATATGCAACTTGTTAACCCATTTCATGATCCTAGCAGATGTAATGAGAGAGAGAGAGAGAGAGAGAGAGAGAGAGAGAGAGAGAGAGAGAGAGAGAGAGATGCAAATATTTATAAAATACAAAAACTACCACTAGCTTTTTTGAGGATATGCAAAAGATGGAAACGTCAGATACGGGATTTGTAAAGATGCCTTACCTCTCGCTGAAGGGTGTCAGGAGAAATGAAAAACATGAAGGCATTCACTGTACTTTGTAATGTGTGCACCACTAGAATTGGTGAGGGTGTAACTGCAACCACTGCAAAAACATTCGTCAAACTTGTGATGAAATATACTCCGATAGCAAGAAGCAGAGGGCCACTTTCAAATCCCATAAGGTGTTCGACAACTTCATCCATAATGATGAGAAGCTGACATAAACTATCGACTTCAATTTGATGACTCGAGTATTCAGGAATCATGAGGTGATGTCGACAATTTTGTTTTCTGAAGCCAGTAATACTGGTCGGTACTCCACTCAGGAAAGAAATCTCTTTACATATCCTTGTGTTCCTTTGTGGAGGCTGTGATGGTAAGTTGAAAATGCAGCTTACTGTCGAGGTTTTCACAACCCGGGGTACTGGCATCCAGTAATCAACCTGATTCTGCATTTCCTGTCTTAATCTCAAAGCCAGTGTCTTGCATATGGAATACATGACGCCATTGACTGCCATCCCACTTAAGGGAACATAAACAATACATGCAAATATATTTAAGGCCTTAAGGTATATATCCTTTTCGGGTTCCGTTGACAGGATTAAATACATCAAAATGAAAACACTGAAGTACGACAGTGCCAAGGATGAATACAGGTAGGCAAAAGGCCTCTGTATCAAGCCTTTGCCACATAGAATTTCGCGCTCAAATATCTTCAGGAGGAAACCAACTTCACTGCTGTAACGAAGTAAATAAAATTGTTGAAGTACTGCAGCTAGATGAAAACAATGACTACATATTCTTTGCAGTATCTCGTTAGTACTGATCTTTACTGGTCTTGCGATGATGATGTCGATTACCAGCGACGCAACAAGAATGCCAGAGATTAAAACTGACCATATGATCGACAGAATATCTCGCTTCATTGCCAGAGTACGTAGATCTGAACTTCCAAGGAAGCATTTCCCTTGTACCAGATTATACGGAAAGGCCCCATAGAGCTTCATCACTATCAAGGGAAGGATGATGGGATGGCGATGTTGATCGAACATGGTACACTGGCAAACGCTGACAGCCGAATCTGTATATTGGCAGAGGTCTGAGAAAATAAAGAACAATAATAGCAGCCGATCTTAATCGGAGCGGTGAAGTCGATAAAAGAAGGCGGAGTTCTTATAGAAATTAATGTAGCGGTCCACATAAAAGCAAGACAGACTTAAAATTGTATTAGTCTTGCCAATATTTGCAACGCGATTAGTGGACGATTAAGGGAAATGAAGTGTAAACAGAAGCGTTGCATAATTTTACATGGCTAAATAATATTGTGGACTACCATTAACATAAACACAAGTTTTGATGATGTTTGTAAGTTATGTGATATCTGTTGGAAAACAAAATGCCATTGTTAAGATTAAAACTTTGTTCCAAGTATCATCAATTGTCTGCTGATCGATTAAAGTTCTTCATTACAGAAAAAATATTTTTAGAGTATTTTAAAATTTTCCAGATTCGATAAGAAGAGTATTAATTTTTATTCCTCTCATAATATTTAACACTGGACGAACTAAGAGCAATTCTGAAACCTATGTAAAAGAGTTTATGGATTCCGGCTTCTTAACAGGATTTGGATCCAGAGACCCAGATAGGGGAGTAGCAGGCACCAATTCTTATTACATAAAGAGCAAAGTTATTGGAGGCTTCATATTAAAACTTACGTATCTTGTGGAAGATGAAAAGATTTCACGGTCATGTCACCACTCAGAGTAACCCAGTGTAATAACGGTGGAAGGTCGCTGACAACAGAATAGTCTTCCAAAGACAATAGAACAAAAGACCCAACCCTCGTGATATGAACACCATCACCGTGAAAGTTAGGAGACCTAACTTACAATGGTTAATTTTATTAATCAGCGAAGTATAGGAGAAGGATATTATTGTATGTTACAATATGATTTGGGTTACATGGAAAAGTATTCTATCTGCCACATTTTCCATTGAAATAATTTTGCATGTACGTAGAAGTTAATTACTTGACAACAAATAGCAACTGTAGTAGAAGTTACCGCTTTGCTTGAGCCTCATGCAGGGGATTTTAAGCGCTGAAATCTGTGACTTTAACTAGTTCATTATTTTCCTTGTCCGTACCTCCTTCCCCTTCCCCTGTCCCCTTTCCCCCTTCCCTTTGTAACTTATGTGGGAACCGCTTGACTGATCTAGACAAAATTAGGCACTAGGCCATCATTTGACCTAACTTAGATGATAGGGTAAGTTTCAAATCTATACCCTTTTCCCTTTCCTTCTTCATTCACTTTTCAACTTGTGGTAAATACACTCTACGGGTTCATCATACCTCATTTCATGTACTTGATACTGTACTAGAAGTATATTATTGAAAATACTTTTCTCTCCTGTGATTAATAATTATTTATCAAGGGATGCGTTTAGGTTTAGTGGGGATGTGGGATGTGCTTAGGTTTAGCAGGATGTGTGCTTAGGTCTAGTGGAGGGTGTGTTTTGGATTAGTGGGGATGTGTTCAGGCCTAATAGAGGGTGTGTTTAGGTTTAGGAGAGAGTATGTTTACGTTTAGTGGGGATTGTGTTCAAGTTTACCAGAGGGTGTGTTTAGGTTTAGTAGGGGATTGTGTTTAGGTTTAACAGAGGGGTGTGCTTAGTTTAGTGAAGGTGTTTCAATTTAGACGGAGGTAGTTTTTAGGTTTAGCGGCGGTTAAATGGGACATTAACCACAGTAAAGGCTGGATAAAATAGACAAAATTACCACAAATAATACCTGAATAAAAAAGGACAGTCAGCACAGTAATAATTGCAAGACAGTCACCACAGTTATGTCTGGATAAAATAGACAGTCACCACAGTAATACCTGGAAAAGATGGACTTTCACCACAGTAATACCTTGATAAATGTGGCTGTCACCTCAGGAATACCACCTGGATAAAGGGACAGTCAGCACAGTAATGCCTTGATAAATGGAACAGTTAGCACAGTACCTTGATATTTGTTGGCGTTCTTCTGAATATTCCTGGGCAGAGCTGGGTAGGGAGAAAGTATATAAGGCAAAAAGCCTATAAAAATACGATATTCACGTTTCAACTACATATTTAACATACTTCTTCTGTAACCCTGCTCACTGGTGAAATTGACAAATTATATATGATGAGTGCATATGCCGTATATATACTCTTCTTATACATCACTTTTTTCCATACTCCCCCTCACCCCCACACCCCCACAAGCTGTGATACTTAAGTTCTAAAATATAAAGGTTTGCAACAACGTATACGAGTATATATATATAATATATATATATATATATATATATATATATATAATATATATATATATATATATTATATATATATATATATATATATATCACATATATGTGTGTGTGTGTTTGTTTGTGTGTGTACAAAACAAAACCAAAACATCATGGATTTTTAAAAAATACATGTCAAGATACATAATCTGCAAGAAATATATATGGCAGAATAGTACATTAAAATAAAGGAAATTAACCAATTAGTAGAAAGTAACAGCGTCGCACATACTTTTTTATGTCCTTATTACTTAATTTGCATAATTTCCCTTTGCCAATATTCTTATTATTTTCTTTTTGTTATTACTTTATGTAATTTATGTTCGTACCACTTCTACTATCTTTTACTTTTTTTTCATTTTACTGTAGTGTTCTATACCAATTTATATCATTCTCCATGTTTTTACTCGTTACACAGTTTTGAAAATGACAAGAGATAAATATTTTAATATATTCAGATTGTGACAAAATAAAAATAATTCTGAGAATAATAAGAGCTATAACTAACAGAACTGCAATAGCTATATTTGGACAATAATAGAGAAAACAAAACGTGAATTCTTACCTTGCTTGACACTATGAGTTTTGAGGAGTTCGTTTTCTAATTATCTCCATTTGAAAAGCTTTAAGCAGCAGACTGGAAACGAGTCACGTGTGCAACGACTGCTCCTGAAAAAAAAGGAAGAGAGGATAGCGGATACGTCCATAAAGGCGATGATAAAAAAGTATAATTTGGAACCAAATGTAATATATGAAAACCATTTTCTTTCACTGTTTAATTTTCCATAACATATAGCAGACAAAATTTTTTTTATTTTTCTCCATTAGCACTTTTTAATACTGAGGTGATTTGAGATAATAAAGTTGAATACTTAAACATATTTTATATAAATCATCATCCACAAATCATGATTCATCTGAATTTCATTTTTTCATAAATAGCGTAATATATTAATTAGTTCTAGTTAAATGAGCCTCATAAATTAGAGAAAAAAGAAACCTGTTCGTTTGGATCAAGACTGTTTTATGCGTTTTATCCTGTACCATCAATTAAAATGATATCACAAGGGTACTATCCATCATGATAAAAATTATAGTATTTGAGTTGAGTATAAATAAATCCATGGAATTTACTCGAATATTGAAACTTCCATTATTGTTGACATCTAACATGAAAAAAAAAACGTTCAATTTATTATAAAAAGGCAGATAAACATATAAAAAGGGAAAGTGGGATACCACCTATGACTCTCTCTCTCTCTCTCTCTCCCCTTAAAAATTATGAACCTTGTCACGGACAACATAAATAATGTTAAATGTCATGGTTTATATATATATATATATATATACTATATATATATATATATATATATATATATATAAAATCACACACACACCACACACACACACACACCATATATATATATTATATATATATAATATATATATAGATATATATATATATATATATATATATATATATATAGTGTGTGTGTGTGTTTATATATATATATATATATATATAGATATATATATTATATATATATATATATACTATATATATATATATATGATATATATATATGTATATATATATACTATATATATATATATACATATATATATATATATATATATATATATATATATATATATATATATATATAACAAAAAGTAAATAATGTGGTAAAAATATTTTGAATATACAGTCTTTCGAAAACGACATTAATAAATGAAATTATAAACTGGATAATGAGAGATAAAAACCTTTTGAGATTCTCAAGATCCATACTTAACAAAACTATAATATCTAGAACACTGGGAAAATAGTCTTTTTTTATATATTCCGAAACTAGAAGCTATGGAATAGATTGCAGAAGTCACAAAGAGATCTCACCTGACGTGATATATATGAGTTGGGCGACATTATTCCCTATTTTTTCCATTTCAGACCTCAAAGCAGAAGACTGGAAACGGCTCAATTCTACGGCGACTGCTGCTAAAACAAAAGATGAGAACGGCGATAGGAAATTAGAAAATTATGGAAGTAGATAAAACACAAACATACATTAAAGCGCAAGATTATTACCTCTATCTCATTTGTTAATTATAGATTTTGTTACATTATTAAGCCAGAAATATTACCAAGTATTTGATATATTATTTTGTCAAAAACAGTTTAGTCTTGATTATTGCATCCATCATAAAGGCAACTGTTGTTTGACTGAATTTGATCATTCATCAATATATTCAAGGCTTTGTCCCTACACTCATTATAGTTTAATTATCAATCAATGGCGAGACTAAACATTTTCTTTTACTCAAGGGTGTATATTCAGAAGCTATTCATGTTAATTTATCTGGGTGTAGGAAGATGGATTACATCAGTTAAGACCACATAATTTGTTCCTCATTAGAAGGAATACGGGAAAATATTTATGTTAACGAATGAAAAACAACAATATTTTGATCACGAGGATTAGAAGCACGACATAACCTCTGTGTTGCATCAAAGACAATTCAAAAATGATTTAGGTTACAGTGAATCAGATATTGATAGCGCTTTCAAAGAATGGATTCCCATATGAGTAGCAATTATAGGTTTTGGGTTGTGGACGGATCCACCCATGGTGGGCATAAATATTGGTTGCCATGGATTTGAAGGAAACGAGATGGAAAGTTTCCATTACTTCTATAGGCCTTATATCTAATGGCAAATCGTGCACTAACTAAAATCAAGAATCAGGCTGCTCATTAGCTAGCTGTGATCTTGACTTCAAGTGAGTAAGTACTGCCTCGCTCTCTCAAATGACATCTTATTATATATTTGCTCATAAATATACCCAGGGGTTCGTTGCGTTGGTTTAGTTCTTATCATTTTTATGATAGTATGTCACTTATAAACTGTAATTTGCAAAGAGAAGTGGAGACAAATATCAAAATGACATGCACAATCCAAAAAAGTAACTGCATCACCCACCTCAATAAATTTACTCAAAATATTTTACAACATATATATCAGAATCTGTTTTTAGATTTAGTTGTATCGGTTTAGATATTGTGTGAGCGATGTATTTATAATTTTACAAATTAAATAAATTTATTTATTATAAAAGAACGTGTATAACTTGGTAAAATTTGCGATTGACATGTAAAAGAGACGCCACAAGGGTTGTAAATAGTCATTCTCAACTTCCACAGAAGATTGGAAAATTTTTATTTTTAATTTCTTTACTTACACCTTGTTCTTTATGCATATCTTCCTCTTTCCATTGGTGTTTTTTTTTCTTAATTAGCCGACCTCAAAGTTTACCGGCCTGAGGTGCTGCATTTTCTTTTTTTTAGCCCGCCTCTTAAGGGTTAAAAAATTGTCATGCACTCCTCAAGATCTCCTTCGTAAAGTCATCAAAAGTACATAGTACTCTATCACAAAACTCATTTTTTTTCGTATAAAATGTTTGAAATTCAAGGCAGGTATAGTTATACATGAAAAGCACATATTAGCAAAATGGTTTCCACACGTTATTTTTTTCTCTCTGTATTCTTTATACATTTTGCTGCAATCAGTCCCTTTGAAGGCCAGCGCCTTGTAGGAGAAACTGAGGTAGGGAGTGTGTATGTGTCTGAGTAGGTGTTTAGCGACATATCACTGAGTGCACTGTTTGAGGAAAATCTCTCTAGCCTCGTTCGTATTGCTCTATTTGATGTGTAACGTTAATAAGCTACTGTTAGTTCTCCATATATACCATGATTTCCGTTCTAATTAACAGTTTAAAAAAAATTAAGTGTATTCTTCATCTTACGAAGGTTACAGTTCAAATTTTTTTGCCTTCTTCATCAAAGAACAATCATAATATAGAATTTGGCCACACTTTTCCTGGCGCGTATTTGTTCTTATTTTATCAAGGGAATTTGGGTTTCACAAACAGATGCAAGTTAACGTTTTTGGGGCAACAATTCTGTAACGAACACTCGTATCATACGAGATTTTGCTATAGTGTATTACAACCCAATGATGTCATTCATAAGAGTATCATGACTCACTAATTGTAAAGAATAAAGGCACTTGCCTGTACCAAGAGGCAAAAATTCGATTAGCCAGAAATGTATTCGAACACAATAGTATAAAAAAAGCTCCGCATACTCTCCCCCCCCCCCATTTCCCTACCCGCCCCTCCCTTCTTCCGTCTCCTTTCCTTCCTCACCTGCCCTCCCCTACCCGCCCTTCTCTCTCTCTCTCTCTCTTCTCTCTCTCTCTCTCTCTCTCTCTCTGAAAGTTGCCTCAGTTTAAACGTATTTTGTATGATTTTTTCTACAAATCTATCTATCCATCTAATAACTTATATTGATGTATATCTAATGATCCACTCGGTTGTTACCAGCCAGTTAAAACTGATTTATTTATGCATTGATCGCTCATCTCTCTCTCTCTCTCTCTCTCTCTCTCTCTCTCTCTCTCTCTCTCTCTCTCTATGAAAGTTACTTCAGTTTAAAAACAGATTTTGTACGATTTTTTCTGTCTATCTAAAAAATTATTTCTATCGTTGTATCTATCTACGATTCACGTCGGTTGTTACCTGTCAGTTGAACTGATTTATCTATGTATTGATCCGCTCTCTCTCTCTCTCTCTCTCTCTCTTCTCTCTCATCTCTCATCAAGTGTGTGTGTGTGTGTGTGGTGGTATGTGGTAATGTGGAATGGTTATTAGAGTGTGGTAGAGTAATAGAAACGATGGACACTATGATCGATGGTAAAGCGACTGCTATAATTGAGGTTGGTACCCTCTTCGTAATTGTCTTCAGATTGATTTGAATAAGGTAACTGGTTATAGTACTATTATGTATTACAAATACGAATTGAGCCCTTTTACCTGGCATTCGTTAGAGTTAAAGCCTTGGGTATACGGGATGCACATATTTTTAAGTGATGGATTTTCTTGTTTTTTGACAAGACAAAAGTGCTTGGATTTCTGCCTATCGTTTTCCTGTGGTTCGTTTATTTTATGAAGTCACGCGCATCTACTGTGATTTTTTTTATGCAATATATATATATATATATATATATATATATATATATATATATATATATATGATATATACTATATATATAATAATATCTTAGTAAACGACGGAAAGCGCTCTTGGATTTCTGCCTATCCCATTTGCCTGTGGTATTCACTTATAAAAAAAAATTATCGCTTCAAAATATGTGCATCGGTATAATCAAAGGCTTTAAAACTCTCATGAATGTCCGGTAGAAAGGCTCAGTTTTATTTGTAACACATTGAGTAAACTATAACCAGTTAACCTAATATTCAAACCAATCTGAAGGCAATTGGTGGCTTTTCCTTACTGCTACAAAAAAAGTTAAAAAAAAGTCGCGTAATAAAACGCATTTCTGCA
This sequence comes from Macrobrachium nipponense, assembly GCF_015104395.2. Taxonomy (NCBI): domain Eukaryota; kingdom Metazoa; phylum Arthropoda; class Malacostraca; order Decapoda; family Palaemonidae; genus Macrobrachium; species Macrobrachium nipponense. The sequence goes on along the minus strand of NC_061110.1, from coordinate 34,650,150 downwards.
ACCATACGACAGTTACGTTCCGAGGTGGCCATTTTTTTTCTTCACCTTCTTGATGCCTGAGCACAAATGAGGATTGACGAAGAGAGTAGCCAACAACAAGTAACAACAGTCGCTTTACCATCAATCATAATGTTTTATCGTCCTATTACTCCACCATACATTCAGATTTCTCTCACTCTAATTACCATTTACGTCAACCACTACCAAGAGAGAGAGAGAGAGAGAGAGAGATGAGAGGAGAGAGAGAGAGAGAGATGAGCGGGATATAGCTATGGAATTTATTTGTAGACAGATAGGAAAAAATCGAACAAAATGCGTCTAATTTTGAACTGACCAAAGTAACTTTCAGAATAGGAGAGAGGAGAGAGGAGAGAGAAGAGATAGAGAGAGAGAGAGAGAGAGAGAGGAGTAGATGGGGGAAAGGTGAGGGAAGAAAGGAGAGTGAAGGAAGGAGCAGGGTAGAGGCCAACGCCATTTTGGAATTGACGAGGCCTGCGCCGATCACTCAAAAACACAGCGGTGAGTCATCACCAGTCGTTCTTATCCTGGCCCACGAGGTTATCCATTCCCAAGTTCTGTATTTTTGGTGTTATTTGATTACTTTCTTTTATCTAGAGGTAATCTTAATTGCTATGTTAGATAATTATATTTCACAGTCTTTAACAACATCCATAATCCTCTAAACTGGTAATATGATTAAATATGCTGCATAATGGTGGAAAAATCAGTGCAGAAGTTATGATGAGAAAAACAAACAACAGGTGTTATTAACACAAAATGATATATAACATACATTATCAATCATTGCTGATGACTTGTAAATGAAAAAACTCAGTACTTGCAACTTTCATATTTTGTAAACTGTTCAACCATTTGTTTTTTTTAATTTGCATTGCTGTGGGTTACTTTTTCTGAGGCCATCTAATGAGGACATTAACTAGTTAGCAACCTCCGATCTCCCAGTGACCTTTCTAGTATTATACTGAAATCCGGCGAAGAAGGAAGGTTCCATACACACGTGTAACTCCAGACAAAATGCCACACTGATGTTCTGTTCTCCTTTGAGAAGGGTATTACAATAATGGGCCCAAGGTTTCATGTTTTCTGCTTTCCAAAGAAAGAGAAATCTCTGCAACATCTGGTTGAGAGCTATAAAAAAAAAAAAAAGGGGGATAGCTTCACACCAACTTCTCACTCAAGGGTAAGCAATATTTTGTTTGTGGTTGTTGATAATATAATTGGTTTACATTTTGGTTTTGAAGGTAGTTAAAACTGCAAGTTTATGTATTTTTCATACAGTTAGGTGCAAGTGGATAAAAACAAAAAATTCAGAAATGCATCCTCACTAATTTAATAAAAAGTGGCAGTGGCAAATGTATCTACTGGGAAATTGGTGAATACACTAAACAAAACCTTTCTCCTGGCCGTGGTCTTAAATAATGCTGTGCATTAGTTGAGTGGGTTTAGGTGGACATGTGACTGCCCCATCACAAAATAAATAAATTTAAGTGTAGTTCCTGTAAAAAGACTTACTTGCCAAGAAAACAAAAAAAGATAGCTTAACCAGACAATAACAGTTACATTCAGGGTATAAGCAGAGGGAAGGCTCTTATTCGTATGAAACTGTAGTAAAAACGCAATTCTGTTTAACTATATAATCATTGATAAACTGTCACAGTGTCCTGATTATATCAAATCAATGTATCAAAGGAATTTGGCCTCGGACATTTCACTCACTGTCCTTTCTGATAATGATGCCTTCTTACCTCTAAATGATTGTGATGCTGGGCATAGCATACAAAAAAAATTTAAAAAAATGCTGATATTTGCTTCCTTCCAATGCCTACTAAACGATTATTGTAAGAAAAGCAATGAAAACATTCAAAATTGCAAAAATTTAACAAAAAAGAGAAAGCTTAATACAGTGAAGAAATAAGATTGTGAGGAACAATTGCTGTAAATTAAAGAGAATATTTATTTTGAATATAACTCTATACCTTTTCCTAAAGAGAGAGCATCTTTTGGCACACTTTTTGTGCTCTTGTCCTCCTTTCTAAGTATGGTGCCATAACATGTCTATGCATCAGTAAGGAACCGAGAGCCACACTAAACTAGGTGTAGGCATTCACCACCATGGTCCTGCAGGCGAGCATATCCAATACTACTGGGGCATAAGGCATCTGTCTGAAGTATGATAAGTAGGTCTGCGTTGAAAAGAGCGAGGAAGGGTCGACTGATGAGTGCTAACTTCATGTAATGAAAAGCCTCATCACGAGTAAGTGTCCAAACAATGTTCTCTTGGGGCACATCAGGAGGAGTAGAGGCTGATCTGCAGGGATGTCAGAAGTGAACTCTGCCAATTGGCTAACTAGCTCCATGAATGATCAAGAGTCAGTTAGATGTCAGAAGAGAAATAATCTTTGAAAAAATTTCCATTTTACCTAATTGACCTTCCTTTTAGTGAAATGTAGAGAAAATTAGGCTTGGTATTTAATACCCTGCTGAGATGGCATGCTTTTGACAGAAGTATGTATATATTCTGTTTAAGAGCTACATTTGTTAATACCTTTTGTTATTTCTTCCCTTCAAAATTTTTCTGTAGGAATTAAGACTATCAGTTATTACAAGTCTACTTGTTTGTTTGTTTGTTTGTTTGTTTGTTTTTATTAGTTGTTTTCTGTATGCTTATTCTGAAAAAAGAGGGCATTTTCAAAATCCTACCAGCTTTTTGATAAGACAACAGTCTCAACCATCCTGAGAAGTCTATAATTACAAATTTTACTATGCAATTATTTGTTTTACAACTATACCAGTAGGTTTTGTCTACCTATTTCTTTTTATTTTTATTTATTTATTTATTTATTTTTTTTGCGTAGGATTTTACGTTTTAAACGAAGTTCCTCATTTGATACATCTTAATAAACCAGTAACAGACTATTTATTGACAATAATTTAGGATATTAGTTATTGAAACTGTACATCGTAGAGCAAATTTTCAAATGAAATCATTCTCAACTTGGCGACTTTTTGAATCAATTGCAATTTCCTTCTCCAGTTAGGCAAACCTCTTATAAATATAACTTTTCAGTTATACACTTGTTTTAATCCATTTTCGATGACATTCAGTTATTGGGAATTCTCATATCTCTTACAGCGGTAACTATCATATAAAGCTAAAGAGGAGTTTCTCTTTTCATCTCGAATAACTAGGTAGCCATCCAGAAAGGCTAATTGGCCCATGTCGAATATGTAATATCATTAATCCCTAGACAAATTATATCGACGTTTTCATTACCCCTTTCCACCAGACAGACGATTGAATTCACTGCTGCCTTGCTTCTCATCGTATTCCCTTGAATCTAATTTCATTAAAAAATAATGTCTCTCCCTTTGCCTGTCCCTTCGATGTTCTCCACTTCAGGTACATTGTTTGATAAATGCAAGGTACCCCTCATTCGATATCGATGGATTTGAATAATTATATAAACTATTGTCTGATTAATTTGAACAGGAGCGAAGTCTGTTATTAAGATGAAAAAACAAAACTTTGCGGGATACATTTAAGGAAAAAGTCATTATTTCAAACATGAACTAAATAAACACGACCCATCGAATAGTTCACAAAGAGCCTAACTTTTACATTATATCAAAGTATTAGAAAGTATATAAAATTCAGGATCACAGCGAAACTTGAAAAATGCATGATGATGAAATGTTACTGATTTGGTAGAGAGGTGTAATTAATAAGAATGTATTGTCACAGTAACTGGGATCCAACTGTCATTGAAAATAAGTGAGGATGGTCTAGTGGAAAAAGAAATTTGCAGAATTTTACAATTAATCACCAGATCTCATAACATGTAAAATAATAGTTTCTGAGATCGAATAACTTCAAAATAGTTTTCCATTTTTGATAACCATAACAGTTATTTACCAAAAACTTTAATATTTTGAATAGTGTTATGTCTTTGCTTAGGTCTTACACACTAGTGAAAGTTTTAATGGCGTAGGCCAATGAACAGATCCTAGTAAATTTAAATGGTGATGTTCTCTCAGAAAATAATGTACGAATCCAACAAGTAATTTCAATGGTATTATGATAAACATTTAGAATCAAGACTCGACGACCGAGTGCAAATATCCTTGAGTAACATAAAAGCTGAGGGAGAACCTCAATGGTTTTAAAATGAAAGTCGATCGCATGATAACTACCAAACCTGACAGCACTTCACTTGCTTTCCTACTGATAATAAAAGTACACAATAAACTGAGTGTGAGGGTTAAGGAATAATCAAATAGTAAATTAAAACAATATTTTACTGCCGTCAGTTACAAATCAGAAATAGCATAGCCTATGTAGCAAAAAGGCTAATTGAGTGGTATCGTATAGGGAAGTTAAGGAACTTTGTAAAAACAATTAGTAAAACCAAAAAAATATCAAAATTCCAAATCCAATAGCTACACGATCTTTCATTGAGTTTTTTTTTTCTTTTTCAATGTTAAGTGATTCCAGTTCATGCGAAAAAGGTAAATAAAGTTCTTTCCTCCTTGTAATTTAGTAATTTTCTTGAACACTGTAAGAGACCGTAAATCATTCTTTATCGGCAGCCCCTACCCACCTTCCCCTTATATCATCGTCATCAATTACCTTCGAATCGACCGCTAATGCCCAACGAGAGAGAGAGAGAGAGACGAGAGAGAGAGAGAGAGAGAGAGATCAACTGCTTTGCTTCAGGTATGTGATCAGAGATCTTTTTCCATTTCATTGCTAAAATTTTAGCCTGTCACTTAGCGTTGCGCCATTTACATTTCGCGATTACCACCAAAATTTAAGAGAAATAGAAAAAAATCTCATCAAATATCATGGAATTATTTCGTACAGCTCTTACGGAATATAACTAAATAAAGTTTACATATTTCTTATTCTTAAGCAATATTGTATTATGGTAAGGAACAATATACATGCTTATGATCTAATAATGAACTTGATAAACCTCAAATAAAATGTTCTCCTTTGAAAAATAAAGTAATACAAGTGATAATAATAAATAGCAGTGGTGTAATCTACTACCCAACACTAAATGTAATCATACTTCTAACAATATATATTTATGACTAACTTCAGCCCTTTTATTAACGCAACTTTATTGTCATTCCAGAGGAAATCGAAAAAGAAATATACAGAAACTTTTAAGAGTTAAACTTTTGTTGTTCAGTAGGAAATGACAGCACAACACGTAAATACAAAACACAAGGAGCTTTTAGTTCGATGTTTATGACGTGACTTCCCATTCTCGCTCCTGTTCTGGGAGCATTTACACAGCCAACGGCCTCACAAATCGCAAGGACGAGTGTGGGATCCTTCATTAAGCAAAGACGAGTAGTAACTGTATGCTGAGTGTCCTCTGTGGCTGGTTTACTTTACTTCTTTTTAAATTTTTTTCAGCGAACTCTCCCCGCCTGTAAATGTGCTCATCGACAATGCACTCTTCGTGTTGCTCTGAATTATCCAGGCCTCTTGTTTTCGCAAGTCAGAGCAGCACTTTGAAAGAGCAGAATATATGAAATTTTGCCTCTGGATTGAGGTCAGCAAGATGCGTGAAGAACAAAGATTGTCGGGATAATCATGACCGTCTACATTTTCCCATTTTTAATGTCTTTTCCTTTCATACGATAATTTCTAAAGCTTGATTCTTAGAGCAACGGTTATCAATGTATTATCCTCTTAATTTGTTTACAGCTGCTGAAACATTTATAGATAATTATCACTTTAATTGATTTATACCTCGTAATATTCAGAAAATTCTATTCTATCTCTAAATACTATCCAATTTTTGTTTTATGTACACTCGACCATTCTATATAAAAAGCTGAAAACAACACTAACATTTCCAGTAATATACACAACCTTCTCACTAATATTAATCAAACATATCTTCACTCACGGTCCCTTCCACTCTTCTCTACATGTTAAATTGAAACGATCGTTAAGGCGACCCTTACATGGAAGGCAATTTTGATCACACCTCATATGCATTTTGCTGTAGAAAAGATCAATTTCATCATCATTTGAATTTCCAACCACTCCAACTTCAACTATAATTTGGTTGTTTTGATTTGTTTTTAATTGTTTACTATCTTAATCTAATGTTCGATATATAATAAATAAAAGTTGGGAAAGATGCTCAGACAAATGTCTTACTATGTCATTGAATATATAAAATATAAGATTATGCCTATTACCTGCTTCAATTTCTTGATAAGTAATGAGATCAGCAGCAAGGTACTTACTCATGGCATAATGCCGTACCCGATACACAGTTGTCTTAAAATTTAATATTTAACAATTAATAGCAGGAGAATTTAAACTTAAAATGTAATACATGATACTTAATCTTATCGCTGATCTACCACCACAATGAAACATATGTGGCTATTCAGTCTCAAAGTTAACATAACCGTAGTGAATGACGAACATAAAGCTAAATTAACCTCTAAATAACAAAATCATAGAGGCCACCTTCATGCATTCGATGCAACTTAAGTTATGAACATGAGTAAACGCATATATAATATAATTATATATATGCATATATATATATATATATATATATAGATATATATATAAATATATATATATATATATATATATATATATATATATATATATATATATATATATATATATATATATATATATATATATATATTAAACAGGCGGAGGTTTCTCTAAACCCAATTATACAATGAAGGTAGGGGAAGCACACCAACAGGGTCAAGGAACTCATATTTATTAAGTTGCAACGTTTCGAAGCCAACCAGCAGGCCTCATTTTCAAGCTAAAAAGTAACAATATCTAATTAGTACAATAAAATTAAGCTACAATATTAAAATACACAATGTAAAGTACAATAAAACAATCACAGTTAAAAAACACAAATAAGGACCAAACCGTTGAGTGTGAAGACAGAGGAAGGCACTAACAAAAAACGTAAGCAGTTCACGAGAGGTAAAGAGGTGTAGACGGGTCATGGGGTGTTCAGTGAGGGGGACCAGTTTTTTAATAAACAAAGATTCATTAATTGTTAAAACCTTGTGATTGGAAGCTCTGCCCAAAACCTGAAAGTCCTTGTACTGGATCGAATACCTACATTTTATCGGTATGATCCCTTATGTTGGAAAATTCGGGATTCGAAAGCTTAGTGCCAGTTCTATAGCTGACAGCTCTATGAACTGTCGATTCGGACCTTAAGTAACCTATGTGTCGATCCAATATTAGGTTCCTCGATTACATCGAGGACAAGTAAACTGTAAATGATCACAATGAGGTCATCAATGGATCCAAACGGTCCTTGAAGTTGAAAAGGCTACCGATATCAGTGGGTTTGTAGGTATAATTTTGATTTTCCATGGCAGGGAGATGAACCAGACATTAAAGCGTGAGTTCCTTATATAAAGTTGTATTGTGAATAAAAGGAAGGCTAGCATAGAACGGTAATTTAGGAACGTGAGGAGGAGTAGGATGACGTGGGAAACAAAAATATTATTTAAAAAATTTGGGGAGACATGCTTAAAGAACAACTGGGTGGGGGAACCAAAAAGCAGTTGTTGTTAAAATATTTTTGCAAGAACGTGACTTCATTGTGAAAAGACTGCCAACTAGAAGACAAAGCAAAGGCTCGGTGAAGCATGGTTAATAAGGCATATTTATCTTAAAATCAAGAGAATAAAAAACTATAAAAATTTGTACCAAGACCAGTGAATGTCTTTTTCTAAAAACAAAAACGGAAGTTGAGAAGCCATGGGAGGAGCGTTGTAATTAAAAATATCTAAAAAAGGCAACTGATTGTTGGTTTTCGTGTTCAATGGTGAATTTGATGTTAGGGTGAAATGAGTTGATGAAGTTAAAAACCTCTCGGCGTCAAACCGACTTCTAAAGAGTGCAAACGTGTCGTCAACGTACCGTTTATCAGTTAATCACTATGGAGGGTGTTTATCTTTAATCACACACAAGGGGAGGAACTCTAGTGCTCAAATGAAATGTTCAATGAAGACTTGTTTATCTGGGACGATCACAATAGGTAGCATGCAGCCACTAAGCAGAAAAGGAAACAAAGGGAAGTTCGTTGATATGTAGGAATTTGAATTGGAAAATTGGAAAATGGAAAGAGTTTATTTGACTCGGAGGAAAAGAACTGGCAATATGACTGTAACTCAAGGACGTACCACGGGTGCCTTATGCAGAGGAACTTTGGAGAAGTTGGCGTCGGCTTTGTCAGAGTTCAGGCATGCCAGTTAAGTACCTTTGTTAGGCCTATGGGCAGGGATGGCTTGGTTGGGACGTCTGTCCTGAGTCGAAGACTGTGCTGAAAATAAGAGCGCGTTCATTTGCGAATCCTGGGCGTTGGGGCAGCTTTTCCCCCATTGGCAAGTCATCTGGAAACAGAAATATGGCCAGCGGAAGGTTCACGGGATAGGAATCTTAAAAGTAGGCATAAGAAGTAACTAACTAGCTACACACTCCCCTTGACATACGTCCCTAATGCTGAAGGAGTCTTTATTCCCCCCGCTAGTCCGACGCATCCGCTTGAGTTAAACCCCCCCTAAAAGTTAGCTGATGTTAGGATTAAAACATGGCTGCTCTTCTAAATACTTCATTTAAATGAAACTGGGGGAGACGAGGCTATCTACAAACGTTTAATATATATATATATATATATATATATATATATATATATATATATATATATATATATATATATATATATATATATATATATATATATATATATATATATATATATATATATATATATATATATATATATATATATATATATATAGAAATTTTTTGTGGTAATTTTTCGGAGTATACATTGCCTTCATAAATAGATATAACAAATTATATTAGCCTTAATTACAGAGCTGACTATTTATGGTCACCCTTCTCTCCTGCATGTTTCATATCATGATTTTGTATCGAATGAACTGGAAACCATTCTCACTTGTACCGAAGCCTAAACACTATGCTGGAACAAATATACGTACAGTATATTTTCCCTGCATTCTGCTTACCAACTTCCAAATTCCACCAATACTGGTAAATGTGATAGATTAAGGACGCAGTTTCATATAAAGTATTTATGCTTATTTCTGCTGCGTAAATACTACATTCTCGTCTTTCTCCATCTCCAATTCAGTATGCCCAGACATAGACAGGGCGTTTTAATGGATTTTACTGTGTAACCATGGTGTCTATAGATAATTAACAATTCTGAACGTTTAATCACCACCTGGAGAAAATTGCACCACCATCATTATTAATGGTCCTACCTGAGCATGATAAAATTTTTAATCAAGAATTGCCTTTGATTTAAACCTTCTCATCCGAAAATACTAATTTTTATCTTATTCTCTCTCATGTATGACTCACTCTGCGCTATACCACTTTAAGCTAATTGCTTTCCCTTGAGCCTTTTCGTCTGAGTTTTTTCGTGTTTAACTTTGGCTGGGATTTGCAGCTGAATTTTATGGAAATAGGACACTAGCACCAAAGCGATAAAATGGACTTTAATTCATTATGGTTATGGAGACTCAAATTTCCTTCAAAGGTTTTCAGTTCCACTTAGGGATTAACATATATAATCAGATTTGCGCCATGAACAAAACGCTTGCAAAGGACTCTGGGAATGAAAAATAATATGAATTTAAGAAAAACTGGAATAAAACCCAAGGTTTTTGTCTTGATATATCATCCGTAAAATCTTATATACCGGTTCCTATATATGAAGCACATTCGCACTACGGAAACGTGAATACCAGTGTTGAAATATCTCAACAAAAGATTCGTTCAAACGACAAGCCTTTTCCCATTTATCTGATAAATCCTAATCTATCTCTATTCAGAAATATTCCACAGCATTACCCTTTCGTATACGGGAACAAAAGTCTAATGAACAATATGGGGAACACCTACAGTTAATAAGTCATTTACACGATTCCATGTTTCCCAAATATCATACACTCTAGTCTTTTCTCTCTCCGCTGTGCATACTGAGAAAACAATTCATGTACTAACCACTTTAAATTACAATATTTATTTACATACAAATCGCTTATACTATACATTAATTGTTTTCTGTCAAAAATTCATTACCTTCTGAAAATAACATGTGGCCTGGCCTGAAATACTACATTTCAAAATTTCCCTTATGCGATGCTAGTACTGAGAAATGTTACTTGTACTAGGCATTTGAAAGAGAGCAGCTTCATCGTGAGCAGAACTAGGGATGCCAGGATCGACTTGATTGTTGAGAAGTTTTCACTTTGGCTTTTAAATATTCATGCAACTTTTGCATCTACTGATCTTTCGCTGATGAATGAGTATACTCGTTCGCATGTTCAGAGCTTCAAAGTCGTCCACTGACTGTTTTAGTTTTCTATAAAAGAAAACTACTGAGATGGCTTTGTCTGTCCGTCCGCACTCTCAATGTCAGCCCTCAGATCTCATAAATTTTTAAAAAAAGAAAGAGAGCTACAGATTGCTATGTTGATCATCCATCCCCAATAATCAAACATACCAAATTGCAGCCCTCAAGTCTCGGTAGTTCTTATTTCATTCATGGTTAATTTTAGCCATAATGGTGCGTCTGGCGACGATATAGAACAGGCCACCACCAGACCGTAGTTAAAGTTTCATGGTTGCGGCTCATACAGCATTATACCGATACCACCGAAAGATACATCTATTTTCGGTAGACTTGATTATATAGTGTACAGAAAACTCGATCGCACTGAGGAATCTTCGGCACATTTTTTACTTGTTTGTATGAAGTCTCGTCTTGTAGTTTATTCTTTTTCGTTGGCTACACATCCAATATGTAACTGTACTACCCTAATTTTTATCATGTTTATGGTACATATACTGTCGCTCGTCAACCAACATATCGTTGCCCCGTTCACGCTTGGTTATAGAAACTATTATGGGCTGAAGTTAACAGATAGACAACATTTTGAAAAAAAAAAAAATATGTTTAAGTTATTATTAACTCAATTCAATGGAAGTGATAGAATAGCAGTTTGTAGAGATAAAGAGTTGTTATGACCTTCACTAAATGGGAGACTAGGAATTTTTTTAACAATACTGGTTTCAAAAACGCTTTAGCAATTTGTAAAGATAAACCATTAGAGCAGTCATTACCATGTCAAAATTTGGAGCGATAAACGATTGGTAAAAGTCAGGAACATGAAGGGAGTCTCTTTCCTTATGGCAATATTCTCGTTGGCAATATCCCTAGATGAACAAGAAATTATCTACATGGCAATTTCCCTTTTTCCCAGTCGCAGTTTTCCCAATGGCAATTTTTCCAGTAGCAGTTCCCTCAGTGACAATTACAATTGTTGGCGCATGACTCTGAACAGCTCAAGTTAAGGATCGTAAATAGATCCATGTATTGTAGCCAGTACCTGAGATAAGGTGTGTCATCGTTCTAGCCGAAGTATAATGAAAATGAAGATACCTTACTACACTTCATCGAAGTAAATAAACTACATGCTGTGTCATAATCATACCGTATTTCGACGACGGCGAATCATAATTACCTTCATTACAAGTAGTAAGTTAAATCTATTCCTTATGGAAAGTACAAGACGTATTAGTAATTGTAGAGGAAAATGTGAAGTTGTGCTACTGAAGGAACTTAGCTTCTCCCAAGAAACGATCACCTCAAGAGACAATACGAGGAAGCTGATATGCATTATTATTATTATTATTTTTTTATATATATATATTTTTTTTGCTCTATCACAGTCCTCCAATTCGAATGGGTGGTTGGGATTTATTAGTGTGGGGTTCCGGGTTGCATCCTGCCTCCATAGGAGTCCATCCACTTTTCTTACTATGTGTGCCGTTTCTAGGATCACACTCTTCTGCATGAGTCCTGGAGCTACTTCAGCCTCTAGTTTTTCTAGATTCATTTTCAGGGATCTTGGGATCATGTCTAGTGCTCCTATGATTATGGGTACGATTTCCACTGGCATATCCCATATCCTTCTTATTTCTATTTTCAGATCTTGATACTTATCCATTTTTTCCCTCTCTTTCTCTTCAACTCTAGTGTCCCGTGGTATTGCGACATTCAATGAGTGATACTTTTCTTCTTGACTTTGTCAATAAACGTCACGTCTGGTCTGTTTGCACGTATCACCCTATCCGGTCTGATACCATAAGTCCCAGAGGATCTTTGCCTGATCGTTTTTCTATCAATCCTTCAGGTTGGTGCTCGTACCACTATTACTGCAAGGTAGCTGATGTTTCTTGCACAGGCTCCAGTGGAGGGCTTTTGCTACTGAATCATGCCTCTTTTTGTACTGGTCTGTACAAGTGCCGGGCATTCACTTGCTATGTGGTTTATGGTTCATTTTTCGTATTGCACTTCCTACATATGGGAGAGATGTTATTTCCGTCTATCGTTCTTTGAACATATCTGGTTCTTAGGGCCTGATCTTGTGCCGCTGTTATCATTCCTTCAGTTTCCTTCTTAGCTCTCCCCTCTGTACCCATTGCCAATTGTCACACTGGCTAGTTCTTTAGTCTGTCTCATGTATTGTCCGTGCATTGGTTTGTGTGCCAGTCCTCTGTTTTGTCTGTCTGTCTCCTGTCTCTGTATATTTCTGGGTCTTCGTCTACTTTTATTAGTCCTTCTTCCCATGCACTCTTCAACCACTCGTCTTCACTGGTTTTCAGATATTGCCCCAGTGCTCTGTTCTCGATGTTGACGCAGTCCTCTATACTTAGTAGTCCTCTCCCTCTTTCCTTTCGTGTTATGTATAGTCCTGTCCGTATTTGCTCTTGGGTGTAGTGCTTGTGTATTGTTATGTCCATGTTTTCTGTTTTCTGATCTATGCTGCGAGTTCTGCCTTCGTACCATGTTCGACTATTCCTGCGCTCTATCTGATTACTGGCACTGCCCATGTGTTTATGGCTTTTATCATATTTCCGGCGTTGAGTTTTGACTTGAGTATCGCCTTGAGTCTCTGCATATATTCTTTCCTGATCGTGTCCTTCATCTCTTGGTGTTTTATATCCCCTCCTTCCATTATTCCCAGGTATTTGTATCCTGTCTCATCTATGTGTTTGATGTTGCTCCCATCTGGTAGCTTTATCCCTTCAGTTCTCGTTACTTTGCCTTTTTGTATGTTGACTAAGGCGCATTTTCTATTCCAAACTCCATCCTGATGTCCCCAGATACAATCCTTACAGTTTGGATTAGGGTATCTATTTCCTTGATGCTCTTACATACAGCTTGATGTCGTCCATGAACATCAGATGGTTGATTCTGTTGCCTCTTTTCTTGAGTTGGTACCCGGCATCCATCTTCTGTAGTCAATTTTTTCATGGGAATCATGGCTATACGAAAAGTAGTGGGGACAGTTGAGTTGCCCATGGAAGAGGCTCTCCTGTCTATATTAACATCTGCTAGTCTTATTCCAGGAGCTTGTAAGTATTGTATGCCAGTTGCGCATTGTATTTTTGTCGACTTCTTATAAGTCTATCCAGCATGCTTAGCTGTTTTCTTCTCCTATGGTTCTCATTACATTTTGTATGGTGGAGCTGGTCTTTTGTGCCATAAAACACCTCTGCAGCCTTTTCTGTGTTGGTGGGGATGGTGTTTGTCTCCTCTAGGATCGTTGTATAGCCTTTCACTGACCTACCGTTAGTAACTTCCACATTATTGGTAGGCAGGTGATAGGCCTGTAGTTACTGGCTATATTTCCCTTACTCCTGTCTTTTTGTACTAAGGATGTTCTTCCTGGGTCATCCATTTGGGTGCTTGGTGATTTGAGATACAATGATGAAGTTGTTCTGCTATCGTGGTGTAGGGCCTTGAAGTTTTTGAGTAAGTATCCATGGACTTAATCGGGACCTGGGGCTTTCCAGTTTGGCATTTTCTTTAGTTGGTGTCTGACTGTGTCTGTCGTGATCTCTGTGAATCTTTGTTTTATTCTCCCTGTTTCTTCTTCCTTGACTTCCTGGAGCCATGTTGCATGTTTGTTGTGTGATACCGGATTGCTCCATATGTTTTCCCAGAGTCTCTTACTTGGTTCGGCTTCAGGAATTTCTGGGTGGTTGTCTTCCCTCTTGGTTGGTTCCGAATAGTTGTTGTGTTGGATCCCTTATTCCTGTTCATGTACCGTGGATCTTATGTGCTTTGGCCTTAAGCCTCTGTTTTATCTATTGTGTTAGTAGTCTCTTGTACTTTGTATTTCTCGTTGAGTTTCCCTTGTTTTCTTGCCTTCTTAGCCTTTTTTCTGCCATCTCTTTCAGTTTACTCAAGTCAGATCTCATCACCAAGATTGCTTTTCCAGGCGCCTTTCCAAGGAGGTTGCTGGTTTGGTTTCTGTTGGGTTGGTTGTGCTGGTGGTTGGTGTTCGAATCCCCATTAGTTCTGCTACTAATCTTGCTCCTGCATATATCAAGTTATTTGTTTCTGTGATACTGGTGTGTGTATTATGCCCATTATTTCATTGACCTCACTTGTTTTCTCCCTTAATTTCTTGGTGTTGAAGGCTTTCATGGAGGGGATCTTTGTTCTCTCGTATCTGGCTCCATCCATTGTCTAATCTTTTCTACCCATTCCGTCCTCTCTGTTACTTCGTCGGTGTTTCTTCGTGTGTCGTTGTTTGATACCTCATCCTCCCTGTCATCTTCTGTGGCATCGTCTCTCAGTTCGTCTTCGTGTAATTCGTTGTCGTGTGACATTTCCCTTTCCAGTTCTTCTCTTTCTGTTGGGGAGAGCCAGTTCTTTTTTCTTTATGTTCCTTACTTGGTCTGCCAGCCTCTGCTCTGTTTGGGGGGTGTTATTCCTCTCATTCCAGATGTGACCAATTCTTCTATATCCTCTCTCCGTCGGGTTGCTTAATGATGTAGCAATCTCCATATTTCCTTATTTTCTTCTCTTGTCCATTCTTCCTTTTGCCTCTGTAGCTCCAAACTCAGGCTGTTGATTACTGTCGTTGTGGTGATCAGTTGCTGGATGACGGACCTCCAAGTACCTGACCGATTCCAATTCAATTGGGTTGAATACCTGGCTGCCGGAGGAAGCTCCTCTGTTGCCAGAGGTTACATTTACGTCGTTGTTGTTTATTCCTTTATTTCTTTCCATCATTGCTGAGTTTTGCTATAACCCATAGCTGGACCCTACCCCATCAGGGATAGGTACTCATTTACAGCTGAGTAGACTGAGGAAATTATGGTAAAGATCCTTTCCCAAGGAATCAACGCCGAGAGAGCGGTCACCCATCCAACGACTGACCAGCCCCAATGTTGCTTAACTTGACTTAAGTCTATTGACGACCTAACCCACTCTCCACGGGGACCACGTATTATTATTATTAATTATATTATTATTATTATTATTATTATTATTATTATTTTGGAAGGAGACC